>NW_007730819.1:7710-12232 GCF_000696425.1 Galeopterus variegatus | reverse complement strand
CAAGTAATGAGAATAAAGCAGTAATAAAATGACTCCCAACAAAGAAAATCCAAGGACCAGATGGCTTCATATTTGAATCCTACCAAACATTTAATGATGAAAACCAATTCTTTTTTAACTCTTTCAAAAAATAGAAGAAAAGGGAATACTTCCAAACTCATTCCAGAAGGACAGCATTACCCTCATACTATTTACTACTGCTAATGGACATAAATGTAAAAATCCTGAACAAAATACTAGAAAACCTGATCCAACAAAATATTAAAAAGATCATTCCCTACATTCATGTAGGATTCATCCCAGAGATGCAATATACACCAAGCAATAATTGTGATACATCACATCAACAGAATGAAGGGGAAAAAAATCCAATCATATCAATAGATGCAGAAAAAAGATTTGATAAAATCCAGCACCCTTCATGATAAAAACACCCAACAAATTATCTAGAGAAGGAATGTACCTCAACACAATAAAGCCAATAGTCAACAAACCCACAGCTAATATCATACTGAATGGACAACAGCCAAAGTCTTTTCCTCTATGATCTGGGAGAAGACAAGGATGCCTATTTCCCCATTCTTATCCAACATTACTGGAAGTTCTATCCAGCAGAGGAAGGCAAGAGAAAGCTGTAAAGGAATTTAAAACATAAAGGAGATGTCAACCTATCCCTATTTGCAGATGACATGATCACATACACACAAACCCATAAATACCCCACCAAAAAATTCCTAGAACTAATAAATAAGTTCATTATAGTGGCAGGATACAAAATAAACACGCAAAAATCAATAGAATTTCTATATGCCAATAACAAAATATCTGAAGAAGAAATCAAGAGAGTAATCCCACTCATAATAGCTACCAAAAAATGAAATACCTAGGAATAAATCTAAATAAGAAGGTTAAGACCTCTATAATAAAAAATATAAAACATTAGTGAAATAAACTGAAGTAGACACAAATACAAGGAAAAACATTCCCCATGGAAATACATTCCCTGTTCATGGGTTGGAAGAATTAGTATCATCAAAACCTCCATATTATCAAAAACAATCTATAGATTCAATGCAATTTCTGTCAAAATACCAATGACATTCTTCACAGAAATAGAAAAAAATGATCTTAAAATTTGTATGGAACTACAAAGGACCCTATATTGCCAAAGTGATCTTAAACAAAAAGGACGAAATTGGAGGCATCAAACTTCCTGACTTCAAAGTATTCTATAAAGCTATAGTAATCAAAATAGCATTGTACTGGCATAAAAACATACAAATTGATCAATGCTTCACAATAGAGAGCTGAGAAATAAACCCACACGTCTACAGCGAACTGATTTTGAAAAATGTGCCAAAAATGTACACTGGGGGAAGAACATCCATGAGTGGTTCTGGGAAAACTGGATATCCACATGCAGAAGATTAAAACTAGAACACTATTTCTCACCATACACAAAATCAACTCAAAATGGGTAAAAGACATAAATTTAAGACCAAACACTATGAAACTATAGGAAGAAAACATAAAGGAAATGTCACACAAAATGGGAGTAGGAAACACTTTTTAAAACAAGAATGCAAAGGCACAGACTACTGAAGCAAATGGGATTACATCAAACTAAAAACTTCTGCACAGCAAAGGACACAATCAACAAAGTAAGGAAAAATCTACAGAATGGGAGAAAGTGTTTACAAACTACACATCAGTCAAGGGGCTGCTATTCAGAATATATAAGGAACTCAAACAATTCAACAGCAAAAACCACAAATAACACAAATAAAAAATGGGCAAAGGATGTGAACAGACACTTCTTAAAAGAAGACATGCAGATAGCCTATAGGCATATGAAAAAGTGCTCAATATCACAAATCATCAGGGAAATGCAAATTAAAATCACAATGATATATCATTTTACTCTAGTTAGAATGGCTATTATCAAAAAGGCTCTGGTCAAGACTGTAGAATAGACATTCCCCAGCGTCAATCTCTCCCACAAATCAATAACTAGTAAAGGTCTAATACCACCAAAGAACACCTATAAAACTTGGAAGGACTGGAAGCCCCATGGGTTCCCAAGCTCCCATGACCACATCCAGCCCAGCAATGACCACTGAGCTGCTGCAGGAAATGCCCTGGGCTTCCAAGCTGGGGTGGTGGGTGTTCAGGATCTCAGCCACCAACCCCCCCCCCAACATCTGCAACCAGCCAAGCAGCAATAACCAAGCTGCAGCAGAATGCACCCTGGGCTCCCAAGCCAGGGCAGTGGGGGTCTGAAGGCCTCAGCCATGACCCCCCCCAACAACCATAACCAGCTCAGTGATGACCACTAAGCCACTGCAAGAAGCACCCCAGGCTCCTAAGCCAGTGTGGTGGGAGACCAAGGGCCTCAGCCATGCCCTGCAACATCTGCAACCAGCCCAGCGACAACCACCAAGTTGAAGCCAGAACCCCCCTGGTCTCCCTTACTGGAGTGAGGGGCTTGCCATGGGCCTTGACCAAGCACCCGTTCCTTCCTTCTCCCACCCTATTTCCTTTCCCCTGCCCCTCTCCCTTTCTCTCCCAACTGCTCCACAACATCATTTTAGAATGTAAACAAATAATACTAATAATAAATAAATAAATTTAAAAAACAAAGAAAAACATCACCACAACATCATTTTAGAATGTAAACAAATAATACTAATAATAAATAAATAAATTTAAAAAAACAAAGAAAAACATCACTGAAATAATAATAATAAAAATAATAATAATAATAATAATAAAGTCAGAAAATAACAAATGCTGGTGAGGATGTGGAGAAAAGGAAACTCTCCTAGGTTGTTGGTGGAGATGTAAATTGGTACCAACATTGTGGAAAACAGTATAGAGGTTCCTCAGAGAAGTAAAAATTGGACTACCTTATGATCTAGCAATTGCACTACTGGAAATGTAATCAATATTTTGAAGAGACACCTGCATTCACGTGTTCGTTGCAACACTATTCACAATAGCCAAGAGATGGAATCAAATTAAATACCCGTCTACGGATGAATGGATAAAAAAGCCTGTGGTGTGTGTGTGTGTGTGTATATATATATAATGGAATAAAAAAAATATGAAATACTGTCATTTGTAGCAACATGGATGAAACTGGAGCATCATGTTAAGTTAACTAAGCCAGGCACAGAAAGACAAGTACCACATGACCTCACTCATGTTGGAATCTAAATAAAAAAAGTGGTTCTCATAGAAATAGAGAGTAGAATAATGGTTACCAGAGCCTGGGATGGAAGGGGAAATGATGGGTTAACTAGTACAAAGCTACCCTAAGTGAATCAATGTACAATATATACATGTATTGAGATAACACACTATACTTCTCAAGAATGCACAGATAAATATTAAAACATTAAAAAAATTCTTCTGCACAAATAAATGTATAAAATATATAAAACAAATATACAAAGAATGTATGGAATTCATGTGTACCATTTAAGGAATAATGATAAAATGAATGTTGTAGTTTCTAGCGTACAATTTAAGATAAGGAACCAGTACTACACACAGCAGCACCCTGTGTCCTCCCTAATCACACACGACTAACTCTACCTCATTCCCCCAGGGTAGCCACTATCCTGACTTTCGTGATATTCATTTTCTTTCTAAGTTTGTACATTTTATTATTCAATATCTAATAATATATTGCTTAGTTTTTCTGTCTTTGGATTTCATATAAATGTGACCACACTGTGTATATTTTTCTTTCATTTATTTCTTGACAATACACAGTTTTAAGTTGCTCCTGTTGATACATGTCACTGTAATTCTATTTCTCTTCTTTATAGTGAAAATGCCACAATTTATCTATTCAATTTATTCTTAATGGATATTTGAGTTGTTTGGTTTTTTTGTTTTTTGTTTTTTTCCCAAATGACAGACAATGCTGCTGTGAATATTCTTATACATGACATCTCTCCTGGTGCCATTTTGTAGAAATGTCTCCAGGGAATCTATTGAGTCAAATTGTTTAGTTCTAGGGTATGCATACGTTCAGCTTTGCTGGATAAATGCCAAACTGCTTCCCAAAGTGGTTGTTCTAGCTTTCCTCCTATTTCCCACTTCTTTTATTAGACAGCACTTAGAAATTCTGACTTTTTAAGTTTTACATATATGGTGGATATAAAATATTATTTTGATGTGGTTTTAATGATAATTTTGATGATTAATAAATGGGATTAAGCACATAAATATGTTTAGGAGTCATTAATGTTTTGTTTACTGAGAAATGTTTGTTCAAATTCTTTGCTAATTTTGTGGGTTTTTAAAATATTTTTTCTATTTGAACCCCAGTTTTTCTCTATTTTTATTTTACCTTCTTTTTGTTCTTATAAGTGTTGCAAACATAGTCTTCCTGTTTATGGCTTGACTTTTCAGTCACTTCATAATATATTTTGATTGAGTAGCTGAAGTTCTTACATTTTATACAGATCTATCCATCTTTGCCTTTATGATTTGTTCTTTTTGTGTCTTATTT
>NW_007730819.1:3828-7671 GCF_000696425.1 Galeopterus variegatus | reverse complement strand
TACATTTTATACAGATCTATCCATCTTTGCCTTTATGATTTGTTCTTTTTGTGTCTTATTTGAAAAATTATTCACTACCTTCAAAGTCATTAACACTCTCTATGCCTTACATTTTTAAATTTTGTGGTTTGAACTCTGATACTTAAAAAAAGCATTAACTTTTTTTAGGCTCTGAGGGAAGGATCTGATTCCATTTTTTTCCTTATGGGTAAGTAGTTATATCAGAATTTTCTTTCTTTCTCCAATAATTTGAATGTCTGCCTGATCAGAAAGTATGTTCCTGTATACTTTTGTATACTTCAGTTTGTATCTTTTTTCTGTTCTCTATTCTGTTCCTTTTATCAATTGACTTTCCTCGCTATCTAAATAAGTAGTAACCAATAGAAATATAATGTGAGCCATACATGAAAGCCCCATGTATAATTAAAAATTTTTATAGCCATATTTAAAAAGTTAATAGAAGAAAATGTGAAATTAATTTTATTATATTTTATTTAAATACATTAAATAACATTATTTAACAAAATCAATATCAAATTATTAAGATATTTACATTTTATATATAATGTCTTCAAAATCTTTAATATTTTGTATTCTTTTATATTTATGCCACATCTCAATTTGGACTTGACTACAGTTTCAGTGTTCAATAGCCACAAGTGGCTAATATTACTGTATAACTATGTGTAACTTTATAACTAGCTTTGATACCTGGTAGGTCCTCCTGCCCCACCCTTGCTTTTCTTCTTCAGAATTGTCTTGTTTGCATGGTCTTTGCATTTGCATTCAAACTTAGAATTAGTCTATAAAATTACATTATAAAAATTAGAATTTCAGTTGACATTAAATCTGCCCAATTTCTGCACTCTCTTATAAATCTGCCCAATTTCTGCACTCTCTTACTAGTACTAAAAGTTTTTCAGTATTTTATTTTGGCTATACTTAAATTTTCCTTTAACAAGTATTTTATACTGCTTTCTATTTGCCTGACATTGTTCTAGGTCCTTTGCGAAGATTAACTTGTTTATTCTTCACAACAACTTGTTAAGGTTAATGTTATTATCCTTGTTGAAATGAAGAAAGATCCAGTAGCACATTTGGTATTTAGAAGCAGATTATTTGTCTCACATCCTTGTAGTTAAAAGATAATATATGGACAATCATATTTATACCTATATATGGATATCATTTTGTTTCCTTCTTTGCAACAGTTGCAACTCTTATTTTTGTTTCCTGTCTATTGTATTTTATAAAATATTTAAGCAATGTTTTAAAGGTAGTTCTTCAATTTTAAGAAAAAAATACGTCGTATCAGTCAGCTATTTTTGCATTAATGCTGTGTAACAAACCATTTTATAACTCAGTGACTTGAAACAACAAACATTCATTCTCAAGTTCATAGATCTGCTTGTCAACTGTGCTTTAGGCTAGGTTTGGTTGGGCAGCTCCACTTCAGGTTGTGAATCAACTTCAAGCCTGGCAATGTGTTTCTCCTTATTATGAAACTGCTACATTTGACGTGTTGGACGTGTTCCCACAGCAATGGCAAAAGTAAGAGTTAACTAGTCATACCATGCAAGCACGTTTTATGACTCTGCTTGCATCATGTCTGCTAATATTCTATCATCAGCCAAAGCTCAACCTCTATAAAATAGGGAATTGTACTTGGATTCCTAAGGGTAACTATAAAATCATGTGGAAAAAGTTGTGCATNTAAAAATTTTTATAGCCATATTTAAAAAGTTAATAGAAGAAAATGTGAAATTAATTTTATTTAAATATATTAAAATAACATTATTTAACAAAATCAATATCAAATTATTAAGATATTTACATTTTATATATAATGTCTTCAAAATCTTTAATATTTTGTATTCTTTTATATTTATGGGACATCTCAATTTGGACTTGACTACAGTTTCAGTGTTCAATAGCCACAAGTGGCTAATATTACTGTATAACTATTATGTAACTTTATAACTAGCTTTGATACCTGGTAGGTCCTCCTGCCCCACCCTTGCTTTTCTTCTTCAGAATTGTCTTGTTTGCATGGTCTTTGCATTTGCATTCAAACTTAGAATTAGTCTATAAAATTACATTATAAAAATTAGAATTTCAGTTGACATTAAATCTGCCCAATTTCTGCACTCTCTTATAAATCTGCCCAATTTCTGCACTCTCTTACTAGTACTAAAAGTTTTTCAGTATTTTATTTTGGCTATACTTAAATTTTCCTTTAACAAGTATTTTATACTGCTTTCTATTTGCCTGACATTGTTCTAAGTCCTTTGCAAAGATTAACTTGTTTATTCTTCACGACAACTTGTTAAGGTTAATGTTACTATTCTTGTTGAAATGAAGAAAGAGCCAGTAGCACATTTGGTATTTAGAACCAGATTATTTGTCTCACATCCTTGTAGTTGAAAGATAATATATAGACAATCATATTTATACCTATATATGGATATCATTTTGTTTCCTTCTTTGCAACAGTTGCAACTCTTATTTTTGTGTACTGTCTATTGATTATATAAAATATTTAAGCAATGTTTTAAAGGTAGTTCTTCAATTTTAAGAAAAAAATACTTTGTATCAGTCAGCTATTTTTGCATTAATGCTGTGTAACAAACCGTTTTATAACTCAGTGACTTAAAACAACAAACATTCATTCTCAAGTTCATAGATCTGCTTGTCAACTGTGCTTTAGGCTAGGTTTGGTTGGGCAGCTCCACTTCAGGTTGTGAATCAACTTCAAGCCTGGCAATGTGTTTCTCCTTATTATGAAACTGCTACATTTGACGTGTTCCCACTGCAACGGCAAAAGTAAGAGTTAACTAGTCATACCATGCAAGCACGTTTTATGACTCTGCTTGCATCATGTCTGCTAATATTCCATCATTGGCCAAAGCTCAACTTCTATAAAGTAGGGAATTGTACTTGGATTCCTAAGGGTAACTATAAAATCATGTGGAAAAAGTTGTGCATGTAGGCTTTATAAAGCTATAATAAGGAGCAGTGAAGTATTTGGAAAAACAATGAGATCTGCCATGCATTCTAGCCTTCCTAAAGTGAAACACATCTTTCACTCAATATCTACATTTACTGTTATGAGTCTCATTCCTTTTCTTTTTCTTTCTGGGGTTAATAGTTGAGAGTTAATAGTTCATGGCTTTATAATTAAAATGTTGAAGAATTGAGGAAATATAATAGAGATTATATTGAACATTATTNAAAATAATGTGTTTATGTGCTTTATATACCAGTATGGTAAAGAAGTTGAGTGGGGGGTTTAGGATTTGAGGTAGGTTTGACTCAACGATCATATGACATCAATGGCTTGATTTCTTTTTACATCTTCATTCTGCCTTCTGGGGGTGACAAACCTTTTAGTCTGGCTCCCTGTATGGGGGCAAAAAGCTGTGGCAATTATGAGCATCACGTCTTTACAGTTCATTGTTCAGAAGGAGAGACAAGGCTGGTTTCTCATAAGCTCTCGTAAGATGAGGTATCTTCTTTCAAGAAATTAATAGAAAATCTTCTCTTACATTTTACTGTTTTGAATTTAGTCATATGCACTTTCTGGCCAAGTAAATGCTTTGTATTGATTGACTAATGAATGGGTCTTCTTATCCAGTCATGATAATAAAGGAGCTTTTGCCCTGATTAGTTAAAACAGCCAGAGCCCCATACTGGAAGTAAGGGTGTGGCCACTTCCCAGAGCTATTGACAGTGGGGGAGGGATACAATCTCAGTATTAACTAAAAAGAGGTTCTCCAACAGTTGAAACATCTACCTTTAATACCATGTAGGCTTTGAATCTATTTTGAATGTATTTTCCTGCAT
>NW_007730819.1:0-2467 GCF_000696425.1 Galeopterus variegatus | reverse complement strand
AAATCTTTTTAGACATAAGAAAAAAAGATAATTTTCAGTTTATGGAATTCAAAATTAAATAGATATCTAGTTATACACATTTTCTAATTTTATTAATCTGATCATCACTATCCATACACATTTTGACTATTTCATTCATTATACAGTAAAAGTAGGGATTTAAAGCAACTCCATATTTCTCTCAATTTCTTAATTCATTCTATTTTGACAAATAACTGCTTAGTTAAATAACTGATTTCTTAAGTAATATGTGAACACACAATTGTATAAGCTGCACCTTAGTTAAGACATATAACACTTAAAACATTTGAAGTTTGGCCTCATATTTTTTTTCAGTCACTAACTCTTACAGGTAATTGCTATCTTTAATTCTAAAAGCATAGATAGGTTTGTTTGTTTTTGTAATGTCTCATGCCTGGCATCTTTTGTTCAATATTCTACTGGTGAAATTTGTTCATATGGTTTGTGTGATTCATTCTATAAGACAATTGGCTTGAACTCTTAAAAAAAAAATCAATACCATGAAAGACCAGAAAGGCATGGAAACAAAAAACTGAATGACTAGTCTGGATTAAATGACAACCCAACACATGATTAAATTGGAAAAAGTTGAATATGAACTCTTTATTGGTTAATACTATTTTATTGTCAATTTTTTTGAGTGTAAGTGGTGTGGTTATATAGAAGAATGCTCTTGTTCTTAGGAGATGAAATGATGATGTATTTAGAAATCAGGCATTATAGAGACTGCAAGTTATTTTAAAATATTTCAGTAAAAATAATATATGTATGTGTGTGTCTGTATGTAGAAAGAAGGAAGGAAATGTGGCAAACTGTTAAAAATTAGTGAAGGATATATTGGTGTCCATTGTATTATTATTTAGCTTTTCTGTAGGGTTAAGATTTTTTTATTTTATATTTTTTAAATTTTATTTTATTTTGTCAATATACAATGTGGTCGATTATTATGGCCCATCACCGAAACCTCTCTCCCTCCTCTCTCTCCCGCATCCCTCCCAACACATCATATCTGTTCTCCTGTTGTATCAACTTCAGGAATTGTGATTGTTGTGTCTTCTTCCCTGCCCCCAGTTTATTCATGTATTTATTTACTTATTTTTAGCTCCCACAAATAAATCAGAACATGTGATATTTCTCTTTCTGTGCCTGACTCATTTCACTTAATATAATTCTCTCTAAGTCCATCCACATTGCCGCAAATGGCAGTATTTCATTCTTTTTTATAGCAGAGTAGTATTCCATTGTGTAGATATACTGTATTTTCCATATCCACTCATCTGATGGTGGACATTTGGGCTGGTTCCAACTCTTAGCTATTGTAAATAGTGCTGCAATGAATATTGGAGAACAGATATACCTTCGACTTGATGATTTCCATTCCTCTGGGTATATTCCCAGCAGTGGGATACCTGGGTCATATGGTAGATTATCTGCAATTGTTTGAGGAACCTCCATACCATTTTCCATAGAAGCTGCACATTTTGCCATCCCACCAACAATGTATGAGAGTTCCTTTTCTCTGCAACCCTATCAACATTTATCATTCACAGTCTTTTGGATATTAGCCATCCTAACTAGAGTAACATGATATCTCAGTGTGGTTTTGATTTGCATTTCCTGAATACTGAGTGATGTTGAGCACTTTTTCACGTGTCTGTTGGCCATTCGTATATCTTCTTTTGAGTAATGCCTATTTAGCTCCTTTGTCCATTTTTAATTGGGTTACTTGTTTTTTTTTGTTGTTGTAAAGTTGTTTCAGTTCCTTGTGTATTCTGGATATTAATTAATTCAGTTCCTTGTGTAATCTGGATGTATATTTTGCATATATTTCCTCCCACTCTGTTGGTTGTCTTTTAAGTCTGTTAATTGTTCTGTGCTGTGCAGAAGCTTTTTAGTTTCATATAATCCCATTTGTTTATTTTTACTTTGGTTGCCTGTGATTTGGGGGTTATATTCATGAAGTCTATGCCCAGTCCTACTTCCTGAAGTGTTTCTCCTAGGTTGTCTTTAAGAAGTTTTATTGTTTCAGGGTGTATATTTAATTCCTTAATCCATTTTAAGTTGATTTTAGCATATGGTGAGAGGGATGCATCTAGTTTCATTCTCCTGCATATGGATATCCAGTTATCCCAGCACTATTTGCTGAAGAGGCAGCCTCTTACCCACTGTATAGGCTTGGTGTCTTTGTCAAAGAGCAGATGGTTGTAGGTGTTTGGATTGATTTCTGGATTCTCTATTTTATTCCAATGATCCATGTGTCTGTTTATGCCAGTACCATGCTGTTTTGGTTGCTATAGCTTTGTACTATAGTTTAAAGTCAGGTAGAGTTATGCCTCCAGCTTTATTATTATTATTTATTTTATTTTATTATTATTATTATTATTTTGCCCAGAATTGCTTTGGCTATGAGTGGTCTTTTGTTATTCCATGTAAATGTCTGGATAGT
>NW_007730818.1:178443-179825 GCF_000696425.1 Galeopterus variegatus | reverse complement strand
ACTAAAATATTTATGATCAGGCCCTTTACAGAAACAGTTTGGGGATTCATAAGCTAGATCATAAGTTTTAAACCTGAGGGCTTATGAATTTGGGAAGAATAATGTGATTACGTCTTTATTTTCACCAATTCTAATTGAAATTTAACATTTCTTTCACATGATTGATACAGACAACAAATCAGTCATGTTAACAGTACCTATGAAATTGTTTCCGCTGAAAATTGTAGATATATATCATGTCACATAGAACTTGTCACAGATATCTTGACGTATTTATGTTCACTACTATTTCAAAATTATAATTATTAGACCTGCTACTAGATATTTTTATTTTATGCCTTTAAAAAGNAAAAAGAAGGATCACATGTATTAATATATTATAAAAATTTTTAGTATCCTGATAACTTTGTTTCCATGTATCTATTTCCTTTGCAATTCTATGTGTTCAGTTTTATGCAGTTAAAAACATTCTGAGAACAGATCCATTAGGCTTCTTCAGATGGCCCATGTATCAAGAAAAGGTTAAAACTTCTGGCGTGTATTTTATCCTGTAAAAAGCAATGAGCTGTAGCACAGCTCAATTCTCTGTGAGAGCTTTTAATATTTCGGCTACAAAATACAAAATGAAATATGTACTTTAAACACATCTGATAAATTTGTCCTGTCTAGAGAGCATCACTGTCCAATAGAAATATAATGGGAGTCACNTCTGATAAATTTGTCCTGTCTAGAGAGCATCACTGTCCAATAGAAATATAATGGGAGTCACATGTAATTTTAAATGTTATAGTAGGCATTTTAAAGTAAAAAGAAACAGGAATAGCTGCATTTCAAATGTTCAGTAGCCACATGTGGCAAGTAGCTGCTATATTAGCACCACTCTAGAACACTAAATTCTATTCAAAACAACAAAAATTTAAACTATCTAGAAATAAGTCCACAAACAATGTATAGAAGTTTTATATATATATCACATATTTATTGCAAAATCTATAAGGACTTCAGATAGAGTAATGGTTGTCTGGGGCTAGGAGTGGAGGAATTGAGGGGTGCCACCTAAGGGGTATGGATTTTGTTTTGAGAGTGATGATATTGTTATAAAATTGATCATGGCAATGGTTGCATAAGTCTGTGAGTACGCTAAAATCAGTGAGTTGTCCACTTTAAATGGGTGAATTATATAGTATGTGCATTATATCTCAATAAAGCTTCTTTTAGAAAACCACACTTATCTAATAATCTAAGACAAGAACATGAGTCATGAAGACTGCGATATATATCTGATAATGGAAAAAGTCTGGGACAGGAAATCAGAAGCCCCTGTGTATGACCATGTAAGTTTCTGGTCCCTCATCTACAAACAGCACCTACACTACCTACTT
>NW_007730818.1:175334-177275 GCF_000696425.1 Galeopterus variegatus | reverse complement strand
TAAATGGGTGAATTATATAGTATGTGCATTATATCTCAATAAAGCTTCTTTTAGAAAACCATACTTATCTAATAATCTAAGACAAGAACATGAGTCATGAAGACTGTGATATATATCTGATAATGGAAAAAGTATGGGACAGGAAATCAGAAGCCTTTGTGTATGACCATGTAAGTTTCTGGTCCCTCATCTACAAACAGCACCTACACTACCTACTTAACCACAAGGTGAATTGGGATGATCACATCACAACCTACTCTTTAATGTAACAATTTATTGATCACCAGGCATTGTTCTAGGTGCTGGGATATGGATACAATAGTGAAAAACTGGTGTGTTGTTTTTTGCTCTCAGGAAGCCTTTCCTAATGGAGGAGACAGGCAATAAGTAACTAAACAAATAGTTGGCCATGATTTTTTGGACTTGGCACCAAAAGCACAGGCAACAAAAGCATAAATAAATAAGGGGGACTACATCAAACTAAAAAGTTTCTGCACAGAAAAGGAAACAATCCACAAAACGAAAAGGCATCCTACAGAATGGGAGAAAATATTTACAAACCATTTATCCAATAAGGGGTTAATATCCAAAATATGCAAGAGACTCATACAACTCAGTAGCAAAAAAAACAAATAACTTGATTAAAAAATGAGCAAAGGGCCTGAATAGACATTTTTCCAAAGAAGACATACAAATGGCCAATAGGTATGTGGAAAGGTGCTCAATATCACTAACCATCAGGGAAATGCAAATCAAAACCACAATGAGCTATGACATAGCAGCTGTTAGGATGGCTGTTATCAAAAGATGGGAGATAAAAAGTGTTGTCAGGATGTGGAGAAAGAACCCTTGTGCACCATTGGTGGGAATGTAAATTGGTACAACCATTATGGAAAACAGTATGGAGTTTCCTCAAAAAATTAAAAATATAAATATAACCACTTTATGATCCAGCAATCCCACTTCTAGGTATATATCCAAAAGAAATAAAATCAGTATCTGTAAGAGACACTTGCGCCCTCATGTTCATTGCAGCATCATTCACAATGGATTGGATTAGTCAAGATAGGGAAACAGCCTCAGTGTCTGTCAACAGATGAATGGATAAAGAGAAATTGTGGTATCTATAGATAGACAGATAGAGAGAGAGATATATACATATGTACAGAGAGAGAGAGAGAAAGAATATTATTCAGCCGTTAAAAAAAGGAAATCCTGTCATTTGTGACAACATGGATGAACCTGGAGGACATTATGCTAAGTGAAATAAGCCAGACTCAGAAGGACAAATAATTTGATCTCACTTATATGTGGAATCTAAAAAGTCAAACTCATAGAAGCAAAGAGTAGAACTGTGGTTGCCAGGGGACATGGGGGTGGGAGAATGGGAAGATGTTGGTCAAAGGGTACAAACTCAGTTATAAGATAAACAAGTTCTGCAGATCTAATATACTGCATTGTAATTATAGTTATAATACTGTATAGCTTACTTGAAATTTGCTAAAAGAGCATATCTGAAGTCCTGTATCCTTGTATTAGTCCATTTCTGTCACTTATAACAAAATACCTGAACTGGGTAATTTATTAAAAAATGAAATTTATTGCTTACAGTTTTGGAGGCTGCAAAGTCCAAAGTCCAGGGAACACATCTCATGACAGTCTTCTTTGGTGATGGCTTTACAGCCTTGCAGGGGTCTCACATGGCAGAAGATGGCAGAGCAGAGAGAAAGAGACTCTCATGTGCTCTCCTTTTAAAGCCCTCAGAAACACGCCTCTGGCCACCATTATTAATCCGTTCACTACTGCACAGTCCAACAATCAAATCACCTCTTCAAGTCTCCACCTTTCAATTACCGTAATAGGATTTCCTACCCTGAACAGTTACAGTGGGAATTAAGCTTCTAACATATGAACTTTGGGGGACACAATTCAATCCATCCA
>NW_007730818.1:173468-174720 GCF_000696425.1 Galeopterus variegatus | reverse complement strand
GTTACAGTGGGAATTAAGCTTCTAACATATGAACTTTGGGGGACACAATTCAATCCATCCACAGCAATCCTCAACACACACACAAAATGGTAACTTGGGTGGTAATAAATGCATTAATTCATTTGACTGTGGTAATTATTATAGCATGTATATCAAATCATTACATTGTACACCTTGAAAATATACAATTTTTATTCATCAATTATATCTCAATAAAGCTGAAAAATAACAGAACAAATAAACATATCAGATGATGATGATATGACATGTGTTAAAATGAAAAGTAAAGCCAGGCAAGGGGTTAGAGAGCAATGCTAGGGGTACTATTATATACACAACAGCACATGATACATGGGGGTGCTATTCAGAGAAGACCTCAGTGATGAGGAGGCTTTTGAGTGGTTTGCGAAATAAGGAAACAAGCTTTACAGACTGCAATGTATTAAAGAATATTTATTTTTACCACAACTGATGATAGAACTATACCTGTGTGTACTCTGCAAGACTTAAGTATAAATTTCAGATTTCTCTTTCATTTACAATTATAGCTGGTATAGACTGAACTGTGTCCCCTCCCCCCAAAAATTCATAGGTTGAATCCCTAACCCCCATTGTGGCTGTAATTGGAGATATGGCCTTTAAGGAGGTAAGGTCATAAGGGTTGGGTCCTAGTCTGATAGGACTACTGGTGTCCATATTAGAAGAGGAAGACAACAGTGATGCACATGCACAGAGGAAAGACCATGTGAGGACACCTCAAGAAGACAGCCAACTGCAAACCCAGGAGAGAGGTCTCCAGAGATACCAAATCTGCCAACATCTTCATCACAGACTTCCAGCCTCCAGAACTGGGAGAAAATAGATTTCCATAATTTTAAGCCACCCAGTCCATGGCATTTTGTTATGGTAGCCCTAGCTGACTAATATAGGATCTTTTCTGTTTTCAAAGACCATCCAAAGAAATGAATTTTAGATTCAAAGGAGAGGCTCATGAATGAGATAAATGAAGAGCAGTTGTCCCAGTCCCCTCAACTGCTCCTTCCAGAAGAACTGCTTCCCAGAAACTTTGTTCTTAGTACAGTAATTAGAATCTTATATAAATCAATATTCAAATTCATCTTGAATCTACTCTGAAAAAATATCTTGACACACAATGACACTGTTTAACACGTTATTCCAAAACATATACTATGATCCACGGAATAATCATTGAGAATGAGTAGCTTAAAGGGTTGAGATATTCCATAGATAT
>NW_007730818.1:171741-172949 GCF_000696425.1 Galeopterus variegatus | reverse complement strand
TGATCCACGGAATAATCATTGAGAATGAGTAGCTTAAAGGGTTGAGATATTCCATAGATATGAGACAGAAAAGTCTTTGTAGTAATTAACAAATAAAAACTGAACGGTATCAGTAAATCTTCAATTTATTAAAGGAATGTTTGTTAGGAAAGATGAAAAGGAAGACAAAACATTGTTTTATGGATGCAAGTGAGAGTTGGTTTACAGTGGAATCTTCTAAGAAGAAATAAGTGTTTTTGAGAGGCCAAAGAAATTTTTTTATCTTTAAACCTTCCATAAATTCTCAACAAATATTCTAAGTGAGAAGAGAGGTTTTTTTCCTTTTACTTGCTGAATTTATTCAATTTGCTTTGAAAAGGGTTTTGATTATCTATTGCTATGTAAGAACCACCCTCATATTTGCTCATGATGCTGCAATCTGGGCTGGTCTCTGCTGGGTGGTTCTTCTGCTGGTCTTGCTAGTGGTCACTCTTATGGCTACATTCAGCTGGTGGATCAGCTAGGGGCTGGGATCACCTGGGCTACTGGGGCTTCTAGGTGTCTCTCTCTCCTGCCATGTGGTTTCCACTTCATATGGCCTCTCCCTCTCCACATGTTCTCTCTATAAGGTTTTCCCAGAATGTGGCCCTCTTACATGGTGGGTCAGGATTCCCAAGAGCACTAAAGTGGAAGCTTCCAGGCCTTCTTCAGCTCAGATCCAGAACTGGCACAGCATGACTCCCATTGCATTTGATTAGTTAAAATAAGTCATAGACCTAGCTCACTGGCTACACGCTGACATGAATTCCAGGTGGATTAGTTAACTGGGGCCACTAATGTAATAGATTACTCCAAAAAGATATGGTTGTTTTTAAGTGAGTTTTTCCCATGGTCATAAAAGTAGGATGTGCTTATTGTACAAAATTTAGAAGACACAGAGAAGTCTAAAGAAGAGAAATTAGATCACCCATAATTTTGCCCTTCAGATAACAATTAGATTAATGAATGTTTACTATATACTAGGAAGTTTGTCTTGAAATAGACTTATGAGGTAGATAGTAGTAGTATTCCCATTTTACAGATGGGGAAAGTGAGGCTTGAGTGAGTTTGTCTAAGATTGTACAATAAGCAAGGGGTGTAATTTAACCCTGTTCTGTTGACTTCAAAGCTCTTACCTATTATTTTATGCTGTTGACATTTATATTTTCTTTCCATATTTTTCTATGCTT
>NW_007730818.1:170314-170958 GCF_000696425.1 Galeopterus variegatus | reverse complement strand
GAACTACAAGTTGTTTCCTTAACACTGCACCTTTTGACTTATAGTTGGTGAAAATTCCTCTGATATTCTGCATTGGATTGTCTATTGGGGCTGGTTTCTATATTTTCCTTAGTTTTCATAAGTATCTGAGTGGAAGGTGGCAGATACTGTGTCAGGGCCTGCAAGCAGATGCCATGTTAGAGTCTGCGTGGCCAAGTTTTCATGCTTCATAACTTAACAAAGGAAACAAGTCACTACTGGGAGTAAACTCTAATCGTGTGTTCATCTTCATGTCACTCATTTGATTCCATTTTCCCCCATGTAGGCCTGATATAGAACTAATACTAGTTTGGTTCAGCTTATTGGCCTGCCAAGCACTAGGCTAGTTTTCATTTACTTATTCACTTGAGAAAAATGTATTGAGGGCTTACTTGTGCTAAGCACTGTTCTGGGCCCTAGAGATAAAGTGGTGAGCAAGACAGAGTGTATCCTCCAGGAGAATACATTTTAGTACAAAAAAAATGAACAATTAAAAATATATGTGTAATTCTATATACAAGAATGTGCCCAGTAGAAAAATAAAGCCTAGAGAACAGAGGACAATGGGAAAAGGAGGTGGCTATTTAAGATGAGCTGGTCAGGGAAGTGACATTGGAGAAGAGGCC
>NW_007730818.1:165636-169826 GCF_000696425.1 Galeopterus variegatus | reverse complement strand
TCAAGGGTTAAGATCCCCTTACCGGTCATCTTTAAAAAAAAAAAAAAAAAGAGGCCTGAAAGAAGTAAAGAAGCAGCCATAAGAGTTCTGGGAGCAAAACGTTTTGGGCAGAGGGAGAAGCACTAGTACCAAGGCCTTAAGACATGAACAGGCTGCTGCCATGAACGAACTTTAATAAAGTTCCTCTGTCAGTCAAGATTCCTCAATCGACATTCAAGATTGAAGAATTCCTGGGCAGAAGTAGCTGAATGGCTGCTCCTGGTTCACATGCTCCCACCCTGACATCCAGAGGTTAGGAAGAGGGACAATCTGGCTTCTATGACAGGAGATGGATCACACACAATTGGTGACTCCCCCCAAATTAGAAAGGGAGTTAGCTGATGAAAAAATAACAGTGGTCATGACAGTTCACTCCTTTGTCTGCCCAACATGTCTTTCTATAATTATATTTTTTAAAATGTTCCCAGCTAACATCTTGCAGCCAAATCCTATAGAGTCAGAAATGTATTCACCCACTTCCCAGAGGAAGGCAACATAAAGTCTCTTCAGTTCCTGCATCCAGCTCAAAGTCCAAGATTTCTGCATGATGACTATTTCTCTAATCCTTTTGGATCCCATCTCAATATTATACAACCTTTTGACTGAATTGTAAATTTAACCACCATAACACACCCAATATAAAAATAGTGTGGGGCTAGCTAGTTAGCTCATTAGGGAGAGTGTGGCGCTGGTAACACCAAGGTCGCAGATTTGGATGCACTTACTGGCCAGCCACCCAAAAATAAATTTAAAAAGTAATAATAATAAAATAAAGTAAAAATAGTGGAGGAAAGAAAGAAGAAAGAGAAGAAAATTAACAAACATAAACATACGTAAATATGCATACATATTATTTAAAGTGAATATTAAAGTAACTGTAAAGTATTGAAATATTTTTAAATGATATCTATTCTAAAAATGTTAGGGGCCAGCCCATGGCTCACTTGGGAGAGTGTGGTGCTGATAACACCAAGGCCAAGGGTTTGGATCCCTATATAGGGATGGCCGGTTAGTTCACTTGGGAGAACCTGGTGCTGACAACACCAAGTCAAGGGTTAAGATCCCCTTACTGGTCATCTTTAAAAAATAATTAATTAATTAAAAAATAAATAAATAAATAAAAATGTTAAAATTATCTATTAAATTTAAAAGGCAAAATAGAAATTAAAATGAACTATCAAAATTTTAAATCAAGGGGCCAGCCCGTGGCTCACTTGGCCACAGGTTCAGATGCCTATATAGGGATGGCCAGTTTGCTCACTTGGGGAGAGCGTGGTGCTGACAACACCAAGTTAAGGGTTAAGATCCCCTTACCAGTCTTCTAAAAAAAATAAAATAAAGAAAAATCTTAAATCAAATTAATTTAAATAAAGCTGAATTTTAAATTTAATTATCCATAGTTTGGGGTATGAACTGTTGCTTTCAATAAATAAGATTAACAGAAGTTGTAACAATAATAGCAATCTAAGTTAGCTATTTCACTTTGTAAAGGATTTAAAATATTTTTGATATAAGAAAAATTTTAAGTCAAAAGAAAGAGCATGTGAAATACATCACAAAAATGACATTCCAGGGCCGGCCCAGTGGCGCACTGGATAGTGCGCCGCTTGGGAAGCGCGGCGGCACTCCCGTNACATAAACATACGTAAATATGCATACATATTATTTAAAGTGAATATTAAAGTAACTGTAAAATATTGAAATATTTTTAAATGATATCTATTCTAAAAATGTTAGGGGCCAGCCCATGGCTCACTTGGGAGAGTATGGTGCTGATAACACCAAGGCCAAGGGTTCGGATCCCTATATAGGGATGGCCGGTTAGTTCACTTGGGAGAGGCTGGTGCTGACAACACCAAATCAAGGGTTAAGATCCCCTTACTGATCATCTTTTAAAAAAAAATAATTAATTAAAAAATAAATAAATAAATAAAAATGTTAAAATTACCTATTCAATTTAAAAGGCAAAATAGAAATTAAGATGAACTATCAAAATTTTAAAGCAAAGGGCCAGCCCGTGGCTCACTTGGCCACAGGTTCAGATGCCTATATAGGGATGGCCAGTTTGCTCACTTGGGGAGAGCATGGTGCTGACAACACCAAGTTAAGGGTTAAGATCCCCTTACCAGTCTTCTAAAAAAAATAAAACAAAGAAAAATCTTAAATCAAATTAATTTAAATAAAGCTGAATTTTAAATTTAATTATCCATAGTTTGGGGTATGAACTGTTGTTTTCAATAAATAAGATTAACAGAAGTTGTAACAATAATAGCAATCTAAGTTAGCTATTTCACTTTGTAAAGGATTTAAAATATTTTTGATGTAAGAAAAATTTTAAGTCAAAAGAAACAGCATGTGAAATACATCACAAAAATGACATTCCAATATACAAGGAACTTAGAATAAGAAAACAAGGGCCAGCCTGTGGCTCACTCGGGAGAGTGCGGTGCTGATAACACCAAGGCCCCGGGTTCAGATCCTACAGAGGAATGGCTGGTTAGCTCACCGGCTGAGCGTGGTGCTGACAACACCAAGCCAAGGGTTAAGATCCCCTTACTGGTCATCTTTAAAAAAAAAAAAAAAAAAAGAATAAGAAAACAAAATTCTTTGTATGACTGGAACTGTTTTCCAAAGTAACTGAGACATTTCACATTCCCACTGGCTATGGGGGTTCCAGTTTCTCCACATCCTTGTCAACACTTGATATTTTCTGTCTTTTTTATTGCAGCCATTCTAGTGAGTGTGAAGTGGTATCTCACTGTGGTTTTAACTTATAGTTCCCTAATGTCTAATGATATCAACATCTTTTCATGTGCTTATTCGTCATCAGTATATCTTCTTTGGTGGAATGTCTATTTAGATCTTTTGGTCGTTATTTAATGGGGATATTATTGAGTTGTAAGAATACATGCCCTTTATTAGATAGATGATTTGCAAATATTTTCTTTCAATGTGTCTCATCTTTTCACTAAATGGTGTCATTTAAAGTATACAAAGTTGTAATTTTGATAAAATCCAATTTATCAATTATTTTATCAGTTGTACTTTTAGTGTCCTATCTAAGCATTTTCATTTTTGTTCAAGGAAGAGAACATAATTTCGACTCAAAAATATATAATAGATAGAGTTTTCTTACTTACCTCCCCACCAATTTTGAATGTTTCATATTTAAACTCTCCTAATCTAGTGTCTACTTTTCACAGCAAAAAATAAACTGGAAAAACATTTTGCTATCAGCGCAGAATAAATCTGCAGACCATTGTCCATTGAGTTTTTGCCTATGTATCACATAATGTCTGTCTGCACCTTCTGTCTGATTTCATGGGTAACTTTGCACCATTCCTGTAGCACAAGGAAAATGCTTCACTTTGAAAGCAAAGGTCAAACTTCACATGTTTAGCCCCACTGAACTTATAATAAGACAAAGGAAAATGAGAGACAGTAATATTTAAGAACCCACTTGTAGAGTCAAATAGTGTTTCAGTTCCTGCTCTGCCACTTACTAGCAATGAGACCTTGGCCAAGTTATTTAGTGGTCCTTTGATAAGATAGTCAGGCTAGGCTAGCCCTGCACATACTAAGCCTTCCATAAATGTCAGTCATCATTGTTACTGTAATTATTATTGCTATTATTAATATTTTACTAGGACCAGCAAAAAAGAACCCCAAAATGTCAACTTTCAGGAAGTTCTTTTGAAGCTAGGCTTTAATGATACATAGGAAATCAGAGATGTTCCATGCTACTCCAAGTGTGGTCTAAGGACTAACAGCATCAACATCATCTGGAAGCTTGTTAGAAATGCAGAATCTCAGACTCCACCAAGATCTACCAAACTGGAATCTGTGATTTAACAAGGTGCCCCGGTGATTTGTGTGCACACTACAGTTTGAGAAGCACTAGAACCTTCCTAGCTTGGTGGGTGGGGGTAGGGAAATAAACTCTCTGGCCTAATCCTTGACCTCTTTATTTTATTTTATTTTATTTTTTTAAAGATGACTGGTAAGGGGATCTCAACCCTTGACTTGGTGTTGTCAGCACCACACTCAGCCAGTGAGCAAACCAGTCATCCCTATATAGGATCCGAACCCATGGCCTTGGAGTTATCAGCACCACACTCTTCCGAGTGAGCCACAGGCCGGCCCTCTTGACC
>NW_007730818.1:163279-164159 GCF_000696425.1 Galeopterus variegatus | reverse complement strand
AAACAATTAGCAAGATATGGTCAGATAAGTAGAAGTAGGAGGGTTCAGTTTTCCCTTCCCCGGGAGCCAATTACAAGCTGACAAAAACAGTATCAAAGCTCTCAGTTAATCTTTTCAAGAGTCAATATACACTTAACCATGAAGTGTAGCCCTTTGCATGTGTATTTGTGGATTGAGGATCTTCCCAAAGTCACAGGCTCTTCCTGAGAAAAAGTTATCTCTTTCAGATAAGACTTGGACCTCACTTGACTGCTAGCTCGTCTGTCCCCAAATCTTTGAAAATCAGTGTCTCCAACTGGACAACAAAGAGTCTCTTCTCTGATTTTTTGATTTAGAAGCCCCAGGAAAAAGTCTGGGAAAAGTCACAGCAGAAAATGACACATTCTGGATTTTGTTTTGCTAAAGTGGAAATTAGGATTTCCCACAAATTTCTTGGATCAATGGTGGGGGGCTAGGGAGAGGAGGGGGTAGTGTTAAATAACGAGTTCTGCAGCAACAGAGCAGGGTCTCCCAATGTCTCTTTTTCTTAACCCCCACCCCTCACAAGCTGTTATTTAAAACACGGCAAGGNGGCCGGCCCTCTTGACCTCTTTAAACTCCACCCACCATGTGACTACTAAACCTTCTTTCCTTCATTCAACATGTGTTCTTCAAGGAGATCATGCTTTGACTTGTGGCTTTCTTTACCTGGGTAAAGAAGGCTAGGGAGAGTCCTGTCTTATCTGAGAGGCACCTTTATAGTTAATCAGTGTTTAATCAGGAGGCTCTGTGGTGAGGGGCCCGTGCTGTACCCTTTCAAGGAAAAAAGTGTCAGATAACAAACAATTAGCAAGATATGGTCAGATAAGTAGAAGTAGGAGGGTTCAGTTTTCCCTTCCCC
>NW_007730818.1:161655-163146 GCF_000696425.1 Galeopterus variegatus | reverse complement strand
CCTGATTGCCACCTGGTTGGTCAGGAGGCAGAAGGAGGAAAGGGAAAGCATGGTAGGTTGTAGGTTTCAAGGCTTTGTTGTAGGTTTAACAAAGGGCAAGACTACGTAGGTTAGCTGAGAAACTTTAGGATTGGATAGTTTGAATAATTTCAGTGGACTCTGGACTATAGCGGTGGACTAGTTGTCCTGTACCTGGCCCTGGGGTGATTTAGGGCAGGGGAATCCTGTCCTGAACTGAAGTTGCCTAATAAAAGGGGGTAGGAGTTATGGGCTCAGGATTGGTTGTTTTGCATATCAAAGGCGTGCTCTAAGGCAGTTGTTTGCTATCTCTAGGAATTAGCTAAGCCCAGAGGGGCAGTCCCTCCCTGGGTCTAAAAGGCCCCCAGATATCAAAGCATCATAAAGTATAGAAAATAAAAAACATGATTAAAACACACCACTCAAGGCCGTCAGCTGGGATATACACCTTAAGAAAGCAGACCAGAGTTCTATGCAAAATGTTATCATCTGTTTTTGCTTCTTCTTTATAAACGTAAATATTTTTAGCCTTCCTTTAAGCAGTAATATCCATGAAATGATGGGTCCGATATGCTTAGTGTATTTTCTAAGTACATATTAAAGTAAACTCAAAATAAGATTACCTAAACCATGTCAACACCACCAGGGTTTTATGTGTCCCTAAATGTGGAGCGTTGATGAAGTTCAACTTCATTTTATGGAGGAGAAATTTAAAGCCCAGAAAGGGCAAGTGACTTGCCCAAGATCACATAATTATTTGTGGCAAAACAAGGATTAAAACCCATAACCTTGACTCCCCATTTCAATGCATTTTCTACTCTGTACAGTTTGAGTTTCACTGGTGCTAACAAAAAGCCAGGCAACTACTTTGAGTCACTCCTGCCAGAGACTTGCTGTGTTATTCTGATAATTTCCTGGTCCGGTCATCTGTTTAGAACTACCAGTGTCATTTGCATGAAAGCAAAAGCACGTCCCCTGGTGTGTTTATCTGCTTGTTCTTCATTTTCTACCTCAGGTCACGATGGGGTAGGAAGGAAGTTCTTCTACCCGGACACTTGAGATTTCCAGTGACAAATGCATCCCTTGCTCTGAGAACTGGGCCAGGAGTACCCAGTGTAATTCTGTCCTCAAAAAGTCTAGCTCAGTTCAAACACTACAAAGATCAGAATTTAAAGAAGGAAATGATATGAAAGCCAAACTATAGAGGACTCCAAAAAAGTAACTGAGAGGAGAATTTGAAATGTTAGGTTTAAATGCCCTAATATTTTATAAAGCAAAAAAGGAGCTCTATTAATATAATGCATGACAAGAAAGCAGTCTAGTCCATTTGGCAGGCTTTTCCTTGAGGTATCTGCGGTCTTATCAACAGTGAGAGCCGACACTGAGTCCTTATCCCCCATGGGGCATCGATCGGCTCTGTGATTCCCCTCACTTCACAGGTAAGGCTGCTGAAGTCAGGAGACAGGTTAAGTA
>NW_007730818.1:145243-160696 GCF_000696425.1 Galeopterus variegatus | reverse complement strand
GGCTCTGTGATTCCCCTCACTTCACAGGTAAGGCTGCTGAAGTCAGGAGACAGGTTAAGTAACTGCCTAATGTCGTACTCACAGTAAGTGGCAAAACTGGGATTTATGGACAGGAATGTCTGACCCATGAGCCCACAGTCTTAACCACACTATTATATTGACCCTATCTAAGGGCTTCTCTCCCAACACCGTATCATCCTTTTTTCTAGAAATTCATGTGCTGCATATCAGGAGGCCTAACTCAAATTGAACTGCCTTGAAAATATTGAAATGTTCAGATTTAGAACTATTCCTGGCACAGATGTTCAACATGGAACAGCTCCGGGGTCATTAAATAGACTGCAACTCACACAGGCCTGTTGTCAATATTGATTGGTTTCCTTGTTACCCTTTTTCTGCTCTTTCTTATTCAATAGGAAGTTCGTTAAGAGTTATTAGGAGGTCCTTGGCCCTTACTCTCTCCACAAAGTTAGGATCGAGTTTTGTGTGTCATTTCCTAACAAAATAATTACAAGTATTATAATATATTGCTATATTAAAGGTTTGTTCCCTTTGGGTGGGGGTAGGAGAGGGAAGAACTGATTTTTGTCTTTAATATTTCAAAAATGATTTTTTCCTCTTCACTTTCTCTCCACCATCTCAGCTGCAAGTAATTCACCCTGAACTAATTCAGGCCACTCTCCAACTTCTAAAACTGCTCAATTTCAGTGCTGGAAAGTACATTACCAATATCTAGTCCAGTGTTCCCAACTACTATTAGTATTATGATACAAATAGTAATAATTCACTGCTTATATTTATGATATATGATATATTTCTTGTGTCATATTAATGCAATTCTGTGCCTCCTTTGCAAAATATTATGACATAGATATATAGATTTTCAAACCCTGCATCTATGTTCAATAAATTAGAGTAAATATAAGATCAGCCCTACCAGAACATCATCTATATTCTGAGATGATCTTTTGATAGGGAGAGGAAAGAATGTTATCTCTAGAGCACTGGAAATTTCCCCAAACCTAGGTTATGCCATTGGTGCCTGACATATGGGACCACTGTCTATCAATCATGCCATAATGAAAAAAAAGTAAAGTTTGGAGCCCCTGTTCTCGCTTGAACCCCTCATTTAACAGACGAGAAAGGAAACCAAAGCCCAGAGAGGTTAGACAACTTAATCAAGGTCACACAGCTGGATAGAGAACATACCAGGACAAAAAGCCAATGTTTTCATGTAGCATGAAAATAGAACCATAGCCCAAGGGAGATGAAGCTCATGAGAAGCCTGTCAACTCCTGGTTTCAAACGCATGGTGCAGTGGTGCTCAGTAAATGTTGTTTATTAATAATTATAATAATTTATAATAATTGGGACCTGCACTTGTTTTCTATTGCCATAACAAATTACCACAAACTTAGCAGCTAAACACAAATGTATTATCCTACAGTTCAGAAGTTCAACACAGGTCTCACTGGGCTAAAATAAAGGTGTTGGCAGGGCTGTGTTGCTTTCTGGAGGTTCTAGGGAAGGATCGATTGCTCTGCTCATTTGGGTTGTTGGCAAACTTCAGTTCTTCCCAGTTGTAGGACTGAGGTTCTAGTTTTTTTGCACTTGACAGCTTCCAGAGATAGCCGCATTCCTTGGCTTGCAGCCCGCTTCCTCTATCCACAAAGCCGACAATGGCAGGTCAAGTCCTTGTCATATCACATCTCTCCGACGCTTTTTCCATGGTCACGTCTCTCTGACCACAGCTTGGAAAGTTTCTCCATTTTAAGGACACGTGATTAAATTGAGTCCACTGGATAATTAGGGATAATCTTCCCATTTCAAGATCCTTAACTAATGACATCAGTAAAATCCCTTTTGCCATGACATATCCACAGGTCCCAGGGATTAGGACGTGGACACCTCTGGGAGCCATTATCCTGCCTGCCAATCCAGTCCTTCCAGTACCCCACCTCTACCCCAAAGAGAGGTCAGGAAGAGCCTCCAGTTCCCCGACAGCTCATGTATCATAACTGGCCTCCTTCCTTCCAATACCTCCCACTTTCGAGACGACTGGATTAACTTCCTCCGAGGCATGGAGTTAACAACATCACTTCTCTGTTCAAAAAGATGATGGCTCTTGCTTGTCCACTTAATTGAATCTAACTCCTCACCCTGGTGTTCAAGGTCCTCGGGAATGTGTTACTTGGTTCCAGTCTTGCTTTCATTTGTAGCATCACGAGTCCCTCTTTCAACCCACTTTCTTTTGCCAAAATGAACCATTCAGTCTTCCCCACAAGCATCAGACACTTTCTCACTCTGTATCTTTATTCACATTATTTTCTCTGCCTGGAACGTTCTTATCTCTTCATTTCTGAATTTTTCAAATCCTAAAGCTTTACAGGTTCAACTCAAATGTTAACTGCCAAAATGAACCATTCAGTCTTCCCCACAAGCATCAGACACTTTCTCACTCTGTATCTTTGTTCACATTATTTTCTCTGCCTGGAATGTTCTTATCTCTTCATTTCTGAATTTTTCAAATCCTAAAGCTTTACAGGTTCAACTCAAATGTTAACACTGCCTTGAAACCTTCCCTCTTTCCTCCCACCATCTTAAAGGCTGGAATTAAATTTTTCTTCTGATTAGTCAGGGCCCTCTTCTATTCCTTTTTATTGACACTAAGCACTTTTCATCTATGTCTACAGAGAAAATTATCACACCAAAACATAGTGGCTTGAAACTACAATGTATTATTATTATATTTCATGATTCTCTGAGTCAAAACATTGGTCAGGACACAGCAGGGATGGCTTGTCTTTGCTCCATGATTCCTGGAGCCTCAGCTCTTACCGCTCTGTCTGCAGAGCTTCTCCACTGCCTCCCTTGTGCTTCCTCACAGCATGGCATCCTCAGGGTAGTGAGAGTTTATCCTGGCAGCTCAGGGCTCCAATAGACCAAAACAGAAGCTGCCAGTCCCTTCGAAGGCAGGCCTGGACCTAGCATAGCACTATTTTCACCTGACTTTATTGCCCAAAGCAGTCACATGCTAGATTCAAGGGAAGGAGAAGTGGACCCCTACCATTCTATAGGAGGAGCATCAAAGAATTTGAGGACATCTTTTATTTTATTTTATTTTTTATTGAATCATAATTGATTTTACATATTTTGGGCATTCAATGTTGACATATATTGATCAAATCAATATTACTAGTATGTATATTGTTACAAATTGTCCTTATTCTTTATGCCACTTGTCCAATCTCTCCCTATGCCCCTCTCTCTCCCCCCTCCCACCACTGATAACCCTAGATTTCTTCTCTCCCTCTGAAAGGGTAACAATTACTCTGTTGATTTGTTGCCTAGATGATCTGTCCAGGGCTGAGAGGTTTGTTCAGCTCCCCCAATATTATCATAAAGTAGCTGCTTCTTCACTCTGGAATGGGCTTTGTGGAGAGAGACATCTTCTTCTTTTCTTTGGTCTCTGCTGTTACTCTCCTTGTGTCAGTGCACTTCAGTGGCTGGTGGACCATCTGCATGGTGGTTGTGGCATCTAGCCACTTTCATGGCAGACATGGTAACTGTGGTGGCTGTCATGGGCCGCCCACATGGAGGTGATGTTTTTGGCATGCTCCTTGGCACTGGTGGTGTGCCTGGTTGTGGGGGGGTACCAGTCCCCGGCTCTATGCCTCAGGACTCTGGGCGGGCCCCATGGTGCTGGTGGTGGGCGGGGGTGTCTGGTCCCTGGCTCCATGCCCTGGCCTCCCCCAGGCAGTGAGGACATCTTTTAAATAGCACAAATCACTCTCTAGATACTTAGATACACACCTTATCTTCTCTCCAAAGCTGTGAGTTCCAGGGTATGATTCATTTAGTAGCTCTGATAGTGCCTAATACAGTGCTTTGCCCATAGCAGGTATTCAATAATTTTGGTTGTATTAATGAACAAATGTGTTTAACAGATTCTTCTTGCCAAACACCTAACTTTATGGTCTAACGAGTGAAAAAAATGTGGTGGGGGAGAGGCTGTAATTCTTTTTTTTAAGGCCACCAGAGAGATTTTGAAAATGTACATATGTAAAATAGATGACCATGTTCTTTAGAGGGGAAACTGCAAGCATGACTCTATAGTATTTCTGACATGAATTATGGGTGATCAATGTGGAGTTGTATTGAACCAATCTTTCTAATTGGATTCCAATGAAGCACCTGCTTTCTGTCAAACTCCAGCTCATGAGTGGGCATATTACACAGAAACCCATTTCACATTGATTTTCAATGCTGCTTAATAGTTTGTTTTGCTGAGTCAATCAAACTTTAAATCTGTAATAACTGAATAAAGTGCTTGCCGTTAAATTGGTTTTTATCAGCTCTCTGCTCTGAGGTTACATAGTATTAGCTTTTAGAAGTTAAAACCCTTTGTTTAAATACACAATTTTCCTTCTGAAATGCATTTAGCATCATCCCTTCCAATTTTAACCGTTAATGTGTTATGAAAAAAACGCTATCTTTCTTTTTTGTAAGAAAAGCATTGAAAAAGCTTTTGCAGAAATATTTTTTAAATGCATTTAATAGAGTAATAATAATGACCATAATAAGGCAATTACAGTTTTATAGAGAGAAAATTATTAGGAGATAATGTGAAGAATAAAAAGCATGCACTTGAAAAAGATCACTCCAGGTTCAAATCCCAGCTCTTCTACTTTCCTAAATTGCCTAATTATGATGAGCTTTTTTTTCTCCTCATCTGCAAGCCAGAGCTAATAATATCTAATTCATAGCTTTGTTGTAAGGACTACACGGGCAGTGCACATTTCTGACATGTCATGAATACTCAGTAAATGTTAG
Source organism: Galeopterus variegatus (assembly GCF_000696425.1). NCBI lineage: Eukaryota > Metazoa > Chordata > Mammalia > Dermoptera > Cynocephalidae > Galeopterus > Galeopterus variegatus. The sequence continues at coordinate 155,863 of NW_007730818.1, read as the reverse complement.
CTATTATTATTTTTATTGCTTGGTGGTTTCTTAGCCAGGATATTGTCCCTAAAGAAGAGGAGGAAGAGCAAGAGGGGGAAGAAGGTATAAAATTATGAACGATTCAGGTTCAGAGACACAAGAGAGGCAAAGGACATCAGTGGAGACACACTGGGGGCACTGCTGGGGATCTGTGAGGTCTTCTCAAGGGATGCTGGCCCTGCAGGGTTTTGATCAAGAGACAGAATATACATATGGACAATGGCGAGACTGTACATGACAATAGAATTCTAGCCCAAAACCTCTGTAGCAACCACCCTGGGAAGCCAAACCACAAGCTCTGCAGTCAGGACTCAGTCAATGATGGGCAAGGTCTCTAGTTTTTGCCCCCTCTTCCAACCCAGGAACAACTGGAGAAAGTCAAATATGCTCCCAACACAATCACATAAAATGCCCCACTTCTAGTTAGACTGCTCCCATTTTTTCCATGCCAGAAACCTCCAATCAGAGCACACCTGAAGCCTTCCCTCGTTCTCACTGTAAAGCTTTCCCACTCCCCTGACAGTCTTTGAGTCTCTGCCAAACGCAAGTGATGATGGCTGACTCCCTCATGTATTGGTTTCCTAGGGCTGTCATAAAAAATTACCACTAATTTGGTGGCTTAAAACAACACGATTTTATTCTCTCACAGTTCTAGAGGCTAGAAGTCTGAAACCAAGGTATTGGCAGAGTCATGCTCTCTCCGAAGGCACTAGGGGAAAATATGTTCCTTGTCTTTCTCCTCACTTCCAGTGTCTCCAGCAGTCCTCAGCATTCCTTGGCATGTAGGTGCAATCACTCCAATCTCTGCCCCAATTGTGACATAGTGTTCTCCCTGTGTGCCTTTGTCTCTGTGTCTGTTCTCCTCTTCTTATAAGGACACCAGTCATAGAATTAAGGGCCCACCCTATTCCAGTATGATCTCATCTTGACTAATGACATCTGCAGTGACACTGTTTCCAAATAAGATCACATCAGAGGTTCTGGGAAGAACATAAATTTGCGGAGACACTATCCAACCCAGTACATCTTGATAGAGCCAAATCTAAATAAATAGCTCTTTATTTCCACATGATTCCTAAGGTCAGTAGCCACAGTTTGGCAAATCAAGGAGGCAAAACAGTAGGGAAAGCGTAGGGCGTTTAGTAGGGCAAGCTACATGCTGTAACAAACAGTCCCCAAGATTTAGTGGCTTAATACACTAAGTTTATTCCTCACTCACATCGCAGTTCATTGGATGGGAGTAGGGGTGAGGCTTCCATGCAGTGACTACAGGGACCCAGATTTCTCTTTCTTAGGCTCATTTCACGTCTGCTCATGTATTGTTCATGGGCCTGAACTCAGTGAGACCACACCTATTCGAAGGAAGGGAGAGAAATGTAGCATAGCTGGATACCCTAGAAGAAGAGAACACACATATCGGTGGTGGGCTGAAGCCAAATTGTGGAAAAGGGGAAAGGCTCATCTCCTGTGTTCCTGCTCCGCTATACTACAGCCAGAAATACCAAGAACCCAAAACTGCAAGCTGCATGAGGCACTCCTCTGAGAGTCACTGTCTGAACTGTGCCCACCTCCTGAGCCATCATTTCCATGTTCCCCCTTATCAGTATGACATTGAATAGTTCATAAAGGATAAAGGGATGATGTGTTATTCCTCTGGAAGAGCACTTATAATTTACCAGGATCTAGATTACCCCAAAGGAATGAATCTCTAATGGTAAAATCACAGCTCTCAGGAGCAAGACAGCTGGGGTAAGGGGGAGTGGTGGTTTGGAGGACACTTCTCATCACAGTGAGTAAAAACCTTGATCCTCTACCTAAGGGTTAGTCAGTCTAGGACGGCACTATCAGAGGAGGCTTAGAGGTCAGGTGTATGAACTTTAGACAGACCCCAAATTTAAAATTTAACCCTGGCTTACCCACTTACCAGCGCTGTGAACCAGCACATGTTTCTTTTACATCTCTGATCCTTGGTTGCGTCGTCTATATATAACACAGGGCAATAATAGAATCTACTTCATATATTGTCTGTGAGAATTAAATGAGGTAAGACGTAAATATGCCCTCAATAAGTAGTAGCCATTGGTAGCCACTAAGAGCAGGTTATTTATACTTCCTTGGTGATAATGGCACTTAAACTTTAAAATCCCCAAATTCTAAGTATCTCAATATATGAACACATCATGCAACGCACACTTCCTCTTGATCCACCGGGAGCTCCAATATGGTGGGACCCTCATGTCTTGATCTTTATATCCCCCCACCCACCCTGCTCCTCACCAGCCTATTGCTTTGTATGCAGAAAGTGGCAATAGAAGCTCAATTAAAGCTCCAAGTACTGGGGAACAAGAAAGTAATCCTTGAATCATCTTAATGACTTGTAATTGATGTAATAAATAAAACATTGTTAATGCTTTAAAGAAAACAGGGCACTCTGTCAGAGAAACAAGTAGATCTTAACTTTGGAATCCTGCCTTTAGACATCACTACTTTTGCCCTAATACCCACAGAACCCTTGGGACTTCGTTGTCTGAAACAGATTTGCGGAGGACACAGGTTCCATTGCCCTGCCTCAGGCCACAGGCCTCTCAGTTAAAATTGCAACTCTTTTCTTCACAAAATTCCCTTCAGCCTGAGAGTTGGGTGTAGTAGGTCCACATGGGACAGACACCATCTGGGACTTAGTGGACATTCAGGGAATCAACGATGTGTTTAGTCTAAGCGGGGGTGCACACCCTGAAATGCTGAGATCCACTCTCATGCAACATTCAGTCTGCAATTGGGACAAAAGCCCCTTTGCACTGGTGCTCAGTGGGAATGAAGGACACTGCTGCTCTCTTCAATGTGCCTTAAGGAAAACTTGCATCAGGTAGATGAACATCACGGGGTTTGCCCCATCCATGCCGCTTGGCTGAACCTGAGGACCTTAGGAGAGGCTCCTCCTGTGATCTTGGAGCCTGGTGGTCACTGATCAGAAAGGTTTTAACAGCCGAAGTTTGTTCTCTTATGTACGTAGATTCTAGTGCCAGTCTATAAGGAGTCAATTTTCTTCACACCCTGGCTAAGCACAATTCAGGAGCTGTTTTAATGTCTTATTTATTTACATAAGAGTAAATAATGAGCCCTGATTGTTTAAGCTTTTCATAAAGAAATGTAGAAACCCTTAGTTTCATCTGAGATAAAATTTTTACTTTCTAAATAATAAGTATGCTTTTAATGTCTTATTTATTTACATAAGAGTAAATAATGAGCCCTGATTGTTTAAGCTTTTCACAAAGAAATGTAGAAACCCTTAGTTTCATCTGAGATAAAATTTTTACTTTCTAAATAATAAGTATGCCTAACTCCAAGAATTGTGTGCATTATTCAATTGTAGCCATCCTAATTCATATCCCACTCATGTCCCTTGTACTTAGGAGACTCTATTCTACAGAAAAGAAATCAGTTTTTTGTTGTTGTTACTTTTGTTTGTTATTTTAAATAAATTAAAACTCCTATGGTTAGTGCTTGGGTGATATTTTATCTTGGTAGCCCCTGAGCTTAGTAAGCTAAGGAAATGTGGCTTGCACTACAGGACAGCTTTGCCTAGTCATTTATCCAGTTCCTCACCCTATGACATGCCATTGACCATTTAGGCACTGAAGATATAGCAAAGAACAACACAGACAAGCTCTCTACTCTCATGGAACTTTTATTCTCACAGAGGACGGCCCACAATATACAAATAAACTGATGTATGAACATGAAAATCTTAACATAGTAATAAGTGTTACTGAGCAATTTTTAAAGCTGATAGGAGAGAGAAGAATGTGAGGAGGGAGGGGGCAGAGGTGTCAACTTTAGCCAGAGGTGTCAGGAAAGGCCTCTCTGGAAGCTGAGAGCTGAACTGAGCAGAGCTGTAGGCACTGGAAAGAGATGCCCATGAGAAGACCTAAGGCGGAGGTTGGCGAGTGATGGACCCCTGCCAAATCCCGCCTGCCATCAATTTTTCTGTAGCTTACGAGCTAAGAATAGGTTTTACATATTCACATGGTTGAAAAAAAAAATCCAAAGTACAAAATATTTTGTGACACATAAAAATGATATGAAATTTACATTTCAGTATCCATTAAGTTTTATTGGAACACAGCCACAGCCATGTGGCAATGACAGAATTAAGTAGTTGCAACAAAGACCTTATGGCCCCCAAAGCCTGAAATATTTACTATCTGGACTGTAAAGGAGAAAGGGTGGTGACCCCTGATCTAAAGGAAGAGCATTCAGAGAGAGGGAACAAGATGTGCTAAGTCCCAGCACAAGGATCAGGAAGACAACAGAGAGGCTGGAGTAAAAGGCAAAAGAGGGTGTCTGAGAGACAAGCAGCAATCAGATCCTAGAGGACATAGGATATCTTTTGTCATCTAATCATTTCCTACCATACATTTTGGGTAATATGCTTTTATCTAGTCTCTATCCCATACAATTTTAAGTAACAGAAAGCAAGGCCTATGTTTTATCATGGTGATTGACACAACTCTACCCCATCAATCTTGAAGAGCTTGGCCCTTGGGCTAAAGAAATGGCACCTTGCCTCCCTTTTGGTCAGAGCAGTGGTTTACCAACTAGAACGGAGGAACAGAATCTCAGCTCTGCTACTTAATGGCTGTGTGACCTTGGGCAAGTTACTTAACTTCTCTGTGCTACAGTTTCTCATTTGTAAAGTGGAGGTGCTACTGCCCAACACAAAGATTTCCGTGGTGATTAGATGAGATAATACAGGTAAAGCATGTAGTAAGTGCTGTGATTAGCTGCTGCTACTGTTATTATTGAGCAAAAAAATCACTGGGCATACAAGTATAGATGCCTGCCCCACCTCCAGAGATCCGGGTTCAGTAAATCTGGGGTAGGGCACAGGAATCCGCCAGGAGGTATGTGAGCCACACATTGAGAAACTCTGCCCCAGGAAGACAGGTGTGGGGCCATCTGGTCTGGCAGCAGCGGACCTGGCCTAAGGCATTGATAAACAGTAACCATGTACTGAAAAGGTAGACAGTTTGGAGGTGGGATTTTTTTTGTATGCAAGCTCAAGCCTGAAGTTAAGTAAAGAAGTGGAGGTGGAGGTAAGGGTGGGGATGGGTTGGGCCTCAAACCATCCCCACTCTGTGATAATAAGAAGTACTCTCCTGTTGTAAGCAGGAGCCTGTGCAGATTAAATTGTATGTAGAAAAATAGTTCTCTTCCTTAATTCTCTGTGAATCCACAAAACTCTGTTTATTTCCACCCTTATCCTGTGGATGCCAGTTAAAGAGTCCTTGTATTGCACTTCGTGGGGGACATATTACAAATGGAGACAGGGCTTCCTCCCTCTCCCTCTTCCCCATTGGTCAGAGCTACAGGAACCAGGAAGGTAAATGGTGTGAGACAATAGAGAGCAGTGAGGACTGTAGTGCACTAGAGAACACAGGCTGTACCCAGAGGGCTAGCTGCTCCTCCTCTCCACCCAATTGTCACACAGGAATACAGACTGAGAATGGCCAGATAGTCCTCCTTTCCCAAAAGAAGCCAGATACCTAGATTTTGTGCAATATATTCTCATTAATAAATGTTGGCAAGTAATTCAATTTTTTTTTAAACCCCACATGGGCCAAACAAAACACATCTGCTGGCTGGATCCAGCCTGTGGGTGGGCCTCAAATTTGCAAAGTCTGGTCTAGACTAAAGAATTCCAGCTTTTGAACCTGCACTGACACCTCTCCCCTACACCCCACCCCACCCCATGTACTGGTAGAGGGACAGAATCTATCCTAGGACAGTAGTTTTCAACCCTAGTTCCATGTTAAAATCACCTGGGGAAAGAAAAAATATATGCTAATGCTTAGGCCCCATATCCAGAGATTCTGATTTAATTGGTCCAGGTGGAGCTCCCCAGGTAAGGTGCAGTCAGCGTTGCGCTCCACTGCATTTGGAGAAGGAGATGGTGTTGGGAAGAGGGTGCCCGAAGTCTGAGAAACAATGCCAGGCTAGAAACCTCTGCGAAGGTAGTGACTTTTGTCTGTTTTCCCCTTGTCTGTGGGGAGCAGTCATAAAAACAGTTACGAAGAGTTTGACATTATTAAAAGTTTTGTCTTCCAGTCCCCGTCAGTAACCTCCAGGTCATCACTAAATTCTCATAGCCTAGTACAGCTTTATAAGGTAGAAGTCATGGTTATGGGCATGGTTTCAGTGAGGGAAATAAGGCACAAGGTAAAGGCACTTTGCCCCTCCTGTTACCCTCCACTAATGCCCACATACAAGTAGCATGTCCTGGCAGAGTTGAAGCCCAGGAGCTCCAGGTGACAGCCAGCAGCCCAGAGGGAAGATTCTATAATACAGAGGAGCTGTGTCAGCTGTCTCAACTGCAGATTTAAGGCATACCACCTGATGCCCAAACATACCAGAGAAAATTGACACTACTTGGGTGATGAATTATTTTTTCATCTTTGATACTAGCCCAGTGTTTGCCCATGGTGGGCTATAAACGTGTGTTCAAGGAACGGATGAGGGGAGAGAGGGAAAGAAAGGAGTCCATGGCTGTTTTTATTGCTTTTCTGCCTTATGAGGCAATTCTTACTCTTCTCACTCCCTCCCCATGAGCAAATGGGGAGTCCGTATGGGACCTCGGTCCACTAAACTTTGTTTTGTATTAGCTGCTGTGCTTTCCAGCAAGTTCACGAGTTGACAGGGTGGTTTCATACAAAGACTTCACTCATATACATTAATTGGCCCTTAACACACAGGAAGACACCAGTAGATTTTATAGTGTGTGGAGGTTTTTTGAACCAGGAACCAGATTCCTAGTTTTCCCTGCACCCCCTATTTTCCCTTTGAAGGAAAACGTGCTGCTTAGGATATCTAGAGAGAAATGAGGATCTGTTCTAAGGGAATTGTTAGGAAAATCTATTAAAGTGCTAAAGTAAGATTAATTTACCCAAAAGGAACTACAATCAGAACCATCTGAAGGGGTTCCTAGGGTCAGAGAAAAGAAGAAAACGTATTTTAAAAATTCAATTATTGCACTCAATCGCCTCAGAGGAAATAAAGACCCATTGTCCTTTACATGTTTAAAATATGAATTGCCAATTAACGATGCGATTGGCAAATTGCTCTACAATTAAAAACATAGAAATGTTATTTGAGGCAATTAGAATAATTGTCATATGTTAATTATGGGTTGATGGATTTTGCATGCTGCCAGCAATTACCTTTTGAGCCTGAGCTTTTCTGAACAGAATCCAAATCCATAAAGACATTGATATAATAAGAACTGTCTTCTTTGCTGGCATGCCTGCTGTATTTTTAGTGTCTTTTAAGGTACGTAATTATTTTTAATTAGGTTTCAAGAAGAAATTTTCTTAATACATGTTTTACCAGGTCATCATTAGAGAACCTTGTAACCAATTTGAAAGGAGAAAGGAATAGGAATACAGACTTGGAAGTCAGCAAACCTTGGTTTAGATATTTACTGGCTGGGTACATTAGGCAAATTGCTTAGCCTTTCTGAACTTCAAAGTAAAATGAAGAAAATACATATATATAGCTAGGAGGATTATATGAGACAATGTTTATGTATCCCCAAACATTGTCCATGATACATAGCAGGTGCTCTATAAAAGCAGTTACTGTTTTTCTAGAAAGAGTATGAATATCCTCTCAGGCTGGGATCTCCTCTCAACTATTTTATTATAGTAAAATCCTTGTAGTTACTATTCTTGCAACTAGAACTGTCATATGTGACCATCCAGATTATGTCCTGCACAGCTTCTAGTGTAGTCATTGACATTGGAATCTATGGTAACAGGGCCCCCTGGGCCCTATAGTTGTGTAGTTCACAACTATAAATGGTTGCTCTGCTTGCAACCAGTATCCTGAATTTAAATCCTTTTATCCTTGGTCCTCAGATAAGCATATTCTGGTTTTATTCATTGGACCTACTCCTAGCTAGGCTTTTTTCAGCAGTATTGATCAGGGGTTAGCAAATGTCTACCTGCAGGCCTAATGTGGCCTGCAGCTTGTTTTTGTAAAGTTTTATTAGAATGCTGTTATGCTCATTAATTTACATATTGTCTGTCTGCTTTGAGCTACAATGGCACCGTAGAGTAGCTGTAACAGAGACCCTATGGCCCACAAAGCCAAAAACATCTACTGTCCAGCCCTTTACAGAGAAAATTTGTCGACCCCTTGTATTGATGACTGTCTAGCCAAATATGTGCCATCTTAATTCCAGGGAAAGCTGATAGCTCATGGCTATTCTCTTCTCTTACACCTCTTGTATTACTGGGCCGGGAGGTGGGATGGATGATTTTTTTGACCCTCACTGCCACTTGCAGACTATTCTTGTTCCTTCTTTCCCCAAATCCCTACAGCTCTGAATCTCATGATTTCAGATTCTCCCATCCCTACCCTCCCCCCATCCACCCCCTTCCCTGCTGCCTTGTGGCAGTCGTTTACTGATCCCTGAAGATTTTAACTCCTGGCCCATTGACACTCTGTCAGTAATCTTCCTATTATAATTCTTGATAATTTTCATAACCATGCAAATGATCTTTCCACTGTTCTGACCTCTCGCATCTTGAATCAAATCATTCCAGTGATTTCGTTTTCCTTTAGTGTTCAACAAATATTCATTGAATGCCAGACCCCACTCTTCTACTCTCTCTCAGATGCTTACTCCCACAGTCACAACAAATCTTGTCTTTGCTAATTAGAGCAACCCTTCCACAATCAAGCCTTCCTTTCTACAACCACATCTCTTATTTTACTTTCTCAAACCTCCATCACCTCCACCCTTACTCTCTCTCTTAGCCAGTGATCTTGCCTGCTATTTTTCTAAGAAAACAGAATCAATCAGAAGAGAACAGCCGCTAACTCTCTCCCCATAGATTCCTGTACCGTGCCATGTAATCTGCCTTCCAGCTTGTTTAAGGCTCCGTGGTCCCAGGTGGGAGCACCCTCTGCATTGTCCACTCTTGCCAATACAAGAATATTGCCCTCACATTTCTCCCCTTCCCTTAGCACATTATTGGTTTTCCCATGCTCTACAAGATTACTTTTGTCATTACAAATGCCATATTATTTCTCCCATCTCCAAACAAAACAGAACAAACTCTCTTGACTCTGCCTCCCTCTCCAGCTACCATCCCATTTCTCTGCTTGCCTTTGTAGCACAACTCCTCAAAAGTGCTATCCTCATCCTGCCCAAGTTTTATCTTCAGTTCTCTCTTCAACACTCTAATCCTGTCACCAAAAGTGCTCTCATCGAGGTCACAAATGAAATCTGTTGCTAAATCCAATGGCCATTCTTTGTTTTCACCTTGACCTTGCAAAAGCCTTTCCAAAAGCAGTTGACTATTCCTTCCACATAGCTTCCAAAGTACTATGTTCTCCTGCAATTTGTGGCAGAGGGGTGCTGAATCGTGGGAAAGAAACATTCAGGGAACCCTGGGATACATTTGAATTGATTGTATTGAATGCAGCAGGGGACTCCTCAGCCTGGTAAAACAGACAGACCCTTCATCTGTGTCAGGATGGCCCCCTAATTTACATGATGCACAGAGGAACCTAGTGGCTAAGTGGGGAAGGAGTGAAGGAAGGAAGAGGAGTTAACCCTGAGTCCTATTCCCCAATTTATAAGCTTATGACCTTGGCAAGGTTACATATACTTTCCAAGCTTCAGTTTTCTTATTTATAAAGTGTAGTAGGCATGACTACTGTTTAGGCTTTTTGTAAGGAGTAAATTAATCCGTTTTAGAGAAAACCTAGGATCATGATTGCAAACTCAAGTGCCCGCTGGGGTAGGCAGACAGGAAATAGAAATTAAGACAGTCAACAGATGCCTATTTCCTAAAGGTAGGTCAAAGTCAAATTTTGGAAATAAACACATCAGGTCAGATTAATCCCACCTGAAGCCAAAGTTTAGCTCATGTTTTTACTTGGATGGTGGCTGAAACATGGTAGGTATTGGGTTGATATAAGATTCCCTTTCCTTTGGAAGCCCACCTCCACCAGTTAGTCATTAGTCAACCTACTGCGTTTCATGCTTACTACATTCATTCAATGCATCTGTCCTGAGCGTTCCTCCATGCCATGTACTGTAGGAGACACTGGCAGTAGAGTGGTAGTCCCTGCCCTCAGGGTCCATTCTTACTTTCAGAGAGAGCTGGGTAAAAAACAGGCTGACAAACTGTGAAAATAATTGCAAACTGTAAAAGGTTTTACGAAGACAAAGGGATGAAATAAATTCTTACTTTCAGAGAGAGCTGGGTAAAAAACAGGCTGACAAACTGTGAAAATAATTGCAACTGTGAAAGGTTTTACGAAGACAAAGGGATGAAATAAAAAAAAAGTGGAGGAGGAATTGGGAATCCACCGTAATAAAAATGAAATCTATGAGAGTGGTAGTAAAGAGTATGGATTCTGGAGTCTAATTTCCTGGCCGTATGACCTTAAGCAAATTACTTATCTTTTCTGCACCTCAGTGCTCTACTTCATAAAATGAAGATAATAATAGTTCCTGCCTTGCAGGTCTGTTGGAGGACTAAATGAGTGAATACATGTAAAGACCTCAAGTCATCCACTGACACATAG
>NW_007730818.1:141042-144854 GCF_000696425.1 Galeopterus variegatus | reverse complement strand
CTGTTGGAGGACTAAATGAGTGAATACATGTAAAGACCTCAAGTCATCCACTGACACATAGTAGGTTCTCACAGAGTTTAGCTGTATGGCATGCAAAGGGTTCTAGTTGTAAATTTGGAAACTAGAGTTCTAATTAAGGTGACCAACTCATCCTTATTTGCCCAGATCTTTCCTTGTTTTGGCACTGGAGGTCCCCTGACCTGAGACATCCCCCAATTTTGCACAACCTAGATGATTGATCACCATCATTCTACTCCCAGCTACTAACTAGTTGACTTTGGGGCCATCTCATCCCCTCTCTGAATATGTAAAATGAGGAGTTAAGATGAGATAGGTGGATCTCAAACTTCATCCTGTATGCAAATCACCTGTTGTTAAAACATGGAATGCTAGGCCCCACCCACAAGTTTCTGATCCAGCAGGTCTGGGGTGGGGCCTAGGCAATCACTAGGTCCATTTGTCTTCTGCTAGCCTGTGATTCTATGACCTGCTTCCTGTGACCTGCTTCTAGTCTTGATGGGAAAATGAGGTTCACATACAGAAAGCCATTCATTCATTCATTCAGTCATTTATTCATTCAACAATATTTACTGAACATCTGCTGCAAGTATTTGTTAGGCACTATTCTAGATGCTGCGGATCTTCTAGTCAACAGAACCATGAGATTGTAAACTCCCTAATGGCAGGGACTTCACTAACTTGGTTTTGTACCCTGCGTTGCCCCGCCCCTCCCCCATGTCACACACAGTGAATGCTCTTAGCAAGCAAGACCTGGAGAAGATAATAAGTAAGAAAGCAGTAAGCTCTGCCTTGCAGACCTTGTACTGAGTAGGTGAACTAGTCTGTGCCCAACAAATGCCATGCCGCCAATACTCTCACCCCCTACCAGACACACACACCAAAACTCCATATCTCGATGTCAATTTTATGGCTGGGATTCCATTTTTTCATATTCATTCATTTGTCCTTTATGAATAATAGGGCAAACACTTTAAGTCTTATCTGAAATTTTCAGGAAGACTATAAGAGGACTTCAGTTTATTTTATTCTCTCGAGCAGTTATTTTATCCTGTTACCAGGGGGTTACATGGGAGAACCTACCCTTTATAAATAAGAAAATTCTCTGCATTTCTCCCCAACCTATTTTCAAATAAAGAGGAAAGGAGCCTGTTTTGTGGCCTGCTGAAGAACCAGAATATTTATTACCCAAGATGTTTTGTTGAACGGCATCAGCCAGTTGGTGTGTTGCATTCAATCAAGGGGCCTGACAGACAAGTCAGGAAGGTCAACTGATAACACTAATTTTTTTGACACTCCTAATGACAGGTTTATTTGATTACACTTTATTCCTCCCCCCAAATCCACTCATGTTTTATTGCATGACCGCTTAACCATACTTGTTGCTTCAATTATCTATGGCTGCATAACAAATCACCCCGCCATGCAGTGGTTTAAAGCAAGTCTGTTTTTATTGGTCACAATTTTGTGGGTCAGGAATTTGAGCTAGGCTTGTGGGTTTGGCTTATCCGTGCTCAGGTGGTGTTGGCCTGGTTGCATTTAGCTGGTGGCTGGATTGGTTTAAAAAGTCCAAAGTGGCTTCACCGTCATGCCTGGGGTCATGGTGCTGGCTGTTAGCTGAGCTCTCTCTCCACGTGTCTCTCCTCCAGGGCCTCTATTTCTAGGGCCTCTATTTCTGGGAGGACAGCCTTGACCTCTTTTACATGGCAGCTCAGGGTAGGAGGAGGGTTAGTCAAAGCGGGAGGATTCAGAACTTGCCCAGTGCCACTTCCACCGCATTCTATCAGTCAGAGCAAGTCATAAGGCCAGTCCAGATTCAAGGGGGGGCAGTAAGGGGCCGGCCCGTGGCTCACTCGGGAGAGTGCGGTGCTGATAACACCAAGGCCCCGGGTTCGGATCCCATATAGGGATGGCCGGTTCGCTCACTGGCTGAGCTTGGTGCTGACAACACCAAGTCAAGGGTTAAGATCCCCTTACCGGTCATCTTTTAAAAAAAAAAAAAAAGACAAGGGGGGGCAGTAAATAGACCCCACATCTTGGTGGGAGAAATTGCTGGCGGTCTCTATGCAGACTATTAATCTACTCACTTGCCTTCTCCAAATCTTACCCAGTTGATGCACTTCAAATAAGAAAGACTTGTGGTTTTTTGGTGGGGTGGAGGTGGGGGAGTGGGGTCTTGTGAAAAGACAAAGACTTTTCTGGGATTTATAGCATCTAAATCCAAGAAGAGTGTCAGAATTCCCTCAGGGAAATAAGGATGCTTAAATGATTACCTAAGAATGTAGCTCATGGATAAGAATGACAGTGGAAAGCATATAATATGTGTCTGTCTATACGTTTATAATAAATTTGAAATGTGTCATAAACTCAACTGTCCTTTTGGAAACAAATATAACAGGTCACGAAATTCCCAAATGCTTCTTATTAGTCTGAATGCATCTCGAAGAAAAAGAGAGTTGAACAGCATGAGAGGATTTTACCAAAATTTCATGGACAGCAGATGTTTTGAATGCTCTTCAGTTTAGGGGCAATAATGCCAACCACATGTTTGCCTTTATTTTTGAAATTATTTTATTAAGGACTTGTGAAAATATGGAAAATGTAAACACACACACGTGCATATAAAGATACATCAAGTGCAAAGAGCATGGCCTATCACACGGTGGTGATGGGGGAGGCAGTCACAGGAGGTGTGTATGTAGTGTTCATATGGTGACCTGGTGCTCTTCATGTGCAAACGAATCACCCGGGGGTCTTGTTAAAAGGCTGATTCTGATCCATGTGTCTGGGGTAGGGGCTGAGATTCACATTTCTGAGAAGCTGCAGGTAGTGTTTTTTTGTTTTTTGTTGTTGTTTTTTTAAAGATGACAGGTAAGGGGATCTTAACCCTTGACTTGGTGTTGTCAGCTCCATGCTCTCCCAAGTGAGCTAACTGGCCATCTCTATACAGGGATCCGAACCTGCGGCCTTGGTGTTATCAGCACCACACTCTCTCAAGTGAGCCATGGTCCAGCCCTGACTGCAGGTAATGTTGATGCTGTTGGTGCATGGATTTGAATACAAATATGTATACAAGGGAATGATGCTCACTAAGTCTCCCTCCTTGTGGAGTGGGCAGGGCTTATATGGCAAATATTGGCTCTGTGCCTACCATGTGCCTGAAACTGTGTTAGACAGTGGAAACACCAAGAAAGGATTAAGACTCAGGATCTGGACTTAATGAGCTGCCAGTTTGGAAGGAAAGATAAATACAAAAAATGCTAGAAATAGAGAATGATAAGAGAGGGTATATGATTGTGGTGGGATAGCTGTGAGTACAGGCTTTGGATTCCTGCTCAAAACCTGACTGGGATGTGATATGGGTAAGTTGACTGGTCTCAGTATCTCAGTAACTGAGATATGTTTATTTATCTTTAAAATAAATATGTGAATATGTTTATTTATCTTTAAAATTTTTAGCTTATTAATCATAGAGAAAATTCTAGAAATCTATTAGTAAGTATGGAAAAGGAAAGAAATTATGTCCATTCTTGTGATGTCCCTGAGAAAGAGGCTTCATGACACATCTCATAAGACATATACACTGAATATAAAGTGTGTGTGATGGTGGCTGTGATGGAATTTTGATTTAAGATTCTATTTATTCCTGACCCTTGTGACCTTAGGACAATCTTTTTTTTTTTTTTTTTTGTCTTTTTCCGTGTCCGGNATGGCCGGTTCGCTCACTGGCTGAGCGTGGTGCTTACAACACCAAGTCAAGGGTTAAGATCGCCTTACCGGTCATCTTTAAAAAT
>NW_007730818.1:135072-140162 GCF_000696425.1 Galeopterus variegatus | reverse complement strand
CCCTCGGGTGGGAGCGCCGCCGCGCTTCCCAAGCGGCGCACTATCCAGTGCGCCACTGAGCCGGCCCCTTAGGGCAATCATTTAAACTCAGCTTTCTAGGGCTGGCCGGTCGCTCACTTGGGAGAGTGTGATGCTGATAACACCAAGGCCACGGGTTCGGATCCCTATAAAGGGATGGCCGGTTAGTTCACTTGGGAGAGCGTGGTGCTGACAACACCAAGTCAAGGGTTAAGATCCCCTTACCGGTCATCTTTTAAAAAAACAAAAACAAAAAACCCTCAGCTTTCTCATCTATAAAGTGGGAACAATAACAATTGTCACATTCAACATTTATGAGGCTCAAATGTCATAATGGCCCCTTAATGTCCACAGAGCTGGTTTGGAATCTTGGCCCTGTCACTTATTAGCTTGTATGGCCTTGAGCATTTTTCTTAACTCTTACCTCACTGAAAAAAGTATATAAAGCACTCAGTAAAGTGACAGACACATAAGTGCTCAGTAAATGATCATTGCTATAATGTGATGTTGCTTTGAAAAATATAAGGTATATGACTTCATGAAAATTATTATAAGTTTTGATAAATGTGCTGTTCTTTATATACATTCAAGTGTTACTTTTGAGTTGCTGGCAGTAAAGCATAAACTTTGATCCTCCCCACCCGACTCTTTCACATGCTTCTCTAAGCAACATTTGGAAAGGCAGCAGTTTGGGGGTGAGAGGTGCAATTTCTGGTGATGATGTAATTAGCCCATCCTTTCATTAACATCATCAGAGCTAAGGGGCTGCCTCTTATACTGACCATCACTCTGAAATCTCAGAATTCTGAAATGCTCCTAGATTTCATAATTTTTTAATCCTTTCAGTGAACCAGTTAAAATTGCAAATTCATAAGGCAAGGACAAGTGTCCAGGTTCTAGAGTGCAATAGAAGGTGGACTCTAAAGGAGTTCGGCCCCTGATCGATGCTGCTCTGTAGAGGAAGGCAGGGACCTGGGAAGGGTCACAGCTGAACTGCAGGTTCAAGCCATTCTTGCTGCGGAAATACAGCAGCTGCAGCTTGGCACTGTTTGGGCATGAACCAATATTCCAATAGTCAGAGATTGCACAAGAAAACACACCTCTCCCCACCTCCACCAAAGGAAAATGTTGGAATGGGGGAAAGGGAAATCTTAAAATTGTCTCCTTATATTCCATCCCCAGACTCATTAGTTTCCTCTCTTACCTTCTCTACCAATCCATCTCCTTGACAAGATTATTGCAAGGAAGGAGTTAATGAGTACACGGTTTTATTTTCCTTGGAAGAGAGGTACAAAACAGGCTCAAAGCAGGGCTGTCATCACCCTGCAAGTCTTCAGGGGTTGTATAGGTAATTATTAACCCTTCGTGGCATTCCTGGAAAAGAAATCTCCATGCTAAAAGAACCTACTAAGATTTTCCATCTATGGTATACATATGGGCTGTCAATTTTTCAGAGTTAAAATTCAATAACGCCTTAAAACTTTAGACGTATGTAGTCCTAAGCAGTTTATAACGCGCCTTGTAGTATCCTTTATCAAAATGGATCCTTTCTTAACTCTCTTAGCACCCAAGTCAGAAGGTACCATACCTTGTTTTCCATTTGAGAAAACTGAGGCTTAAAGAAAGAAAATGATGGGGCGAAAATTTCATGGGTAATAAGGCCTGGCTGGAGTCCAGATCTTCTGAATGCTACCCTAGTGTCCTTTTAATGCACTGAACATAATGTAAAATCTTTTTAACATTAAGAAATCTCTGAATCTCAGCATTCTTTAAAACCACCAATTATCACTACCTATAACTGTAGCAAACTACCACAATTTAATCCCCTGGAAGTCATGTTAAAAACAAAAACCAAAACAATCCCTGTGATCAACCTGCTTTCTTGTTATTTTGTCATTTGCTTCTCTCCCCAATTCTTGGTGATTTCAGGCTATTTGGATTTTACGTTCCTCTCTCTAGCCGTGGGTTTAGGATGATAAACAGCTAGGGCTTCTGAATTCAGGAGAGACCTGCAGTGATTCTCACTGGGGATTTGATTCCATCTGGCCCTGGGGTTTGGTCTCTGGTAGATTAAAACAAATTGGAAAATCTAAAATCCTCAGATGACCCATTCAAGGAATAAGTAACTAGTTAAAATCATGAAAATGGCAGTGGAGGAAAATGAGGACCCAGAATATCCAGATCAACCATTGCTCTGTGCTGAATGGACCAAGACTTGCTCTTTTATCTTTTTTTTTTTTTTTAAAAGATGACCGGTAAGGGGATCTTAACCCTTGACTTGGTGTTGTCAGCACCACGTTCACCCAGTGAGCAAACCGGCCATCCCTATATGGGATCCGAACCCACAGCCTTGGTGTTATCAGCACCGCACTCTACCGAGTAAGCCACGGGCCAGCCCCAAGACTTGCTCTTTTATAAGCAGGGATATTAGAAACTTGCCACTGTTGTTGTTGAGGTCTCTCTGATTTTAGATTGTGGGCACAGATGAATTCTCCCCTAAGCTGGAGATCACCCTTCTCCAAGCCCACACTCTCATTGCAATGACAAGCAGGTTGCTAGTATGTGGGCAAACTTCCATACATGGTATGGGGAGCAGACATGACTTCATGCTTTGCTGTAGACGAGAGGAACTGCCAACCCTCAGGCGCCCCGTCCCCCCAAGTGTTCCTCAGCTTTGGAATTTTTTTCTCTGGCTGCGTGGTAACCAAACCACAGGGGATGCTTTAGATTTGTGGCATACCCTCACCTTGCAGATTCTCAAATCCTATCCTCCAGAACTCTGGGATACCAAAAGAACATCTCACAGGTGCGCCCACAAGCATTTGAAAAATATTTTACAATAAATATCCATTTTGGGCCGGCCCGTGGCTCACTCGGGAGAGTGCGGTGCTGATAACACCAAGGCCCCGGGTTCAGATCCCACATAGGGATGGCCGGTTCGCTCACTGGCTGAGCGTGGTGCTTACAACACCAAGTCAAGGGTTAAGATCGCCTTACCGGTCATCTTTAAAAATATATATATATATATATCCATTTTACAGTACTAATAATGGGACAAAGCTGGAAGATAATTTTAGGTCAGCATCTCAAGAGGTTCAATCAGTTCAATTTATTTTTGTTGCATGTGCTGTTTTATTTTGGGGTGTGGGGTGTGGAAGACCCACAGTTCTGTTTAAGGAAATGGTCAGGGCTATTCAGCATTAAATTACTGTTTTGTGTTCTTGGAAAAACTTAAACACTGACATACAGGACTTTATAAGTTTGGGGTCCTTTAAATTCCATTCCCCCTGTGTATTGTTATTATTTTTACCAAAAGGCATGAAAACAATGAAACACAATTCCATTTTTCCACCAACTTTTTGAAGTACTCTATTTCTTCTTGCCCAGAGGGAAGGTGTATGTTTATGTGGATTACAAATGAAACATAAAAGCTGGTTAAAGCTTTGGGTTGAATGGGTCAGGTGCAGCATTTTTCTGATAATGTTTCTTAGGAATCATATTTAGATTGATTTACACACATATTTGAGCACTGCTATGGATATCATTGCTAAGACCATGCCGAGAGAGCGAGAGAGAGAGAGAGAGAGAGAGAGAAATGAGGCATCATTGTCTGACAGCATAATGAATCAGAATAAGGGAAAGGAGGAAAAAGACGGGTAGGAAGGGATAAGAAGAAAGGCAATCAGCAATCACATGTCTACCAAGCCCAGACCCAATTTTGGTTGAAGAAAAGAGATGAAAAGAGGCAAAGTGCATCTCATTTAAAGCAAACCCCCTAGAATGTGTCAAAACTGGAACAAAACCCTTTAAATTTTTTTTTTTTTTTCCTTTTTCCTCCTGAGGAACATCTCCTCCCCTCAGTTTCCCTAACACACGAGTTAGATAAAACGTGCTGGAGCAAACGTTTTTCAACGGACTTGACCTGCTTAATTTTCCTGACAATGTGTGCCACTTGCATAGTCTTGAGAAGGGATAAGAGATACCAGCAACTCAAAACGCCCAGGACAGCTATATATTACAGGGCTAATCTTTCCCTTTTTTCACAGAGACTGTGCGTGTGTGTGCACGCGAGTGTGTATCTGCTTTACCTTTTCCATGCACTGTCATAACACATGGCTACTATGTTTTGATCTGTAAGAGCCAAAATTAGAAGCTTTGTAACTATTATTTCTCCTTTTACTTTGTCTCTTATGAGTAGTCTATCTACGACTTCTTGAAAACTGCCTTTTAGGCGCTGATTTAAACAAACAAACAACAACAACAACAAAAAACCGGACAACAACGACAACAAAGCAACCCCCTTTCCTGAATTACTCTTCAACTAACTAGGGGCAGGGGAGAGGGATGCGCTTTTGAGACTTGGTTTCTGCAGTACACATTCATTTTGGGAATCAAGGATATATTAATGGATTTAAGACATCAAGGCAAGTCAGGAGCAGGAAAGAGCTCCAGGCCGTGCGAGGAGGAAAGGGGTCACCCCTAATGAAATAACTAAGGATGCCCCAATCAGGAGGAAATGTGTGAAGTTTTAAATCTGTGTCTTTGCTCCTCGAAGGTATCTGGAAAATGAGTGCGCGCTTTGCTCTAAATCCTCCGTCCGGTTTACAGCGTGCTGAGGAGAGAAGAAACCTTGGAGCCAGACGGCTCCAAAGCGGGGCGTCGTCCTCTTCACCAATTTTCTCTCCTCCGCTAGACCCAGAGGGTATATCTTTACACCTCTTCTTCCCGGCCGGCGTCCACATTCTCCAACAACCTTTACGTCCCCTTTAAGAGGCGGGGGCGGTCCCTCCCTTTCTCCTCCCAGTCCCCTGCCCTTCACACCTTGGGTGGGAAAAGAGAGTGGGGGCGGGGTGGCAGGCCAGGCGGGAGGGGCGGGATCACGGTGAGCGCTCCAATGGCCTTCGAGGTTGGTGGCCGTGGACTCCGGCAGCCAATGAGCAGCAGGCAGGGGGGCGTGGCAGGGCGCTGTTGCAAAGCCTCCAACGTGGGCCGGCAGGCTGCCGCGGGGCGCGGAACCGAGGGGGTGTGTGAGGGCGAGCGGCCGGGGGCGGGGCCTGGGGGACAGGCCGGGG
>NW_007730818.1:44000-134136 GCF_000696425.1 Galeopterus variegatus | reverse complement strand
CGCTCGCTCTACCTTCTCCTCCTGTGGCTGCTGCTGCTTCGGCTGGAGCCCGCGACGGCTGCGACCGGCCCGCGGGCGCCCTGCGCGGCCGTCTGTACTTGCGCCGGGGACTCGCTGGACTGCGGCGGGCGCGGACTGACGGCGCTGCCCGGGGACCTGCCCTCCTGGACCCGGAGCCTGTGAGTGCCGCCCTTTCCGTTCTCCCTGCGCCCCGGGGCGCTGACACTTGGGGACCGGGCGGAGGGGATTCTTACTCCGGAAGGGGGTGCGGATTGGATTCTGTGTGGGGAGTTGTGTGGGCTAGAAGACTGTTAGCGTGGGGTGGCAGGTGAGATCGTGGGTGGGGGCCCGGGGGAAGAGTGTGCCCCTGGGGGTCTGGAGGGGAGTGAGCGTGGGTCGTTAAGGTCTGGAGGCGGGCGAGTGAACCTCGTGGGGTTTGGGGGCGGGCGAGTGTGCCTTGTGGGGATATGGAGGTGGACGGGCGTGGGTTGTAGGAGTCTGGAGATGAGTGGTCGTGGGTCGTGAAGGTGTGGAGGCGAGCGAGTGTGCGTCGCGAGGGCGATCTGGGGTTAGTGGGAGTGTGGACGTGAGTGTATTGGTGTGTATGTATGGGTGCAGGGTGGCAAGTGTCTGGAGCAGAGTGTGAGGAAGTCTGTGTGGGGTCAGTGTGTGTGTGTTTCTTTTTTCCTGTCATCCAACTCTTTGGTGTCTGAACTCTTTGGTCTTCCAGTGGGCAATGAATGAAGGTGACTCTTGGTTCCAGTCTTCCGTCTACATTATTTATTAGAATGTGTGTAGCCGCCTCCTGATCCCCGCGGACCTTGGTGGCCTGACTTGGCTCTGGCGGGAGCAGAAGGTAGCCTTCCTCAGAGTATACCGGACTTAGAGGGCTTTGAGAGTTCTTGGAGATCTGTGAGTGCTGGGAGTTTGTCCTTCTCCGCCTGATTGGCATTTTAGGGAACTATGTTCCAGACCCTTCCTGTCTGTTCTCTAGGGCCCCTATGACCCAGTGGGGTGGGGCCCACCCTTAAGAGTTTCTCCTCCATAAATGGTGCAGATTAGTTTTGGAGTAGTGCTGTTTCAGGAGAGGGTGTCGGGCTTGGCTGATTTAAGCAAAGTTTATTTCACAGAAAGAGGCTCTTTGCTGTGCTGTCAGGATATTGGCCTATCAGGACTTAGTGGGACACTTCTTACAGGAGATTTGGCAGGAAGAAAAAAAAAGACATTAGACTTCTGTAAACACAGTAGGATAGACTTTTTTTTTTTTAACTTCTAAAATCTCTGGTCCATGGGTCAAATCCTGTCCAGTTATCAGTAATTAGCATCTCTGTAGAACTATTAGTACCTTCCAGAAAAGGCCTAGATTGAATAGTCTGCTTTTCAGTTGAATAATTGGACATCTTTCCTAGAACATGGAAGAGGCACAGCAGTAACCTCAGGCATGACATTCACTGTTTAAAAAGAGAAAACTGGTGACACAAGTTCTAACTAACACCTGTGGCTTGATCATCTGGCTGCAGTGAGGGGAAGAAAAGAGTTAATTCCTTTCTAATGTGAAGATCTTGTACCTCTTAAAATGGAGCAGGGGTCTTTAACTTGGCGCATGCAACACAATGCTCCATGAACAAGTACTACAGAATTCTGAAGCTGGCCAGGAAGGACCCTTTAGTTACAGTTAGGTTTTTTCTCCCCTCAGTATCAGCTTCTTTTCATGAAATTCACTGACTTAGTGAAAATCAGTGGTTAAAGGGTGTGTTTTAACACAGGCAGCGACTGTGCTGGGAGATAAAGTCCAGTATCATCCTTAGGTTGTAGTTTATTTAGTTTAGGCAGTCTGGAGTATTGTTGTTTTTCCTTTGCATTAAGATTGTTTTGTTTTAAATAGAATCATGTGGACAGAATCAGAATAACTTGTTAAGTGTTCACCTGTTGGAAGAGTGACCCCCAGTGCCATGTGTAAGTGGCATCGTGGGGGAGGTGCTTAGTTTTGAAGCAGTAACTTCTGGAAGAGGACAGGGTGTCTTCTTATTTGCACTTGCCTGTGGTCACAAGATTCACTTTGCCTTGCCCTTTCATTTTTGGAGCAAAACATATTGGGGTTTTTTTTAGGCTTTCTCTTGCCTAGGAATGACATTTCACGTGCCTGTGGTCACAAGATTCACTTTGCCTTGCCCTTTCATTTTTGGAGCAAAACATATTGGGTTTTTTTTTAGGCTTTCTCTTGCCTAGGAATGACATTTCACGTGGCATAAATACCTTTAAAATTGCAGTCTTTTCTACTCACACATTTGATAATCAATAAATACCAAAGAGTATTTTGAGCTTCAGTAGACTTGATTATACTGATTATGGTGTTAACTGATTAGATTTTAAGATGTAAGCAGTGTGATTTCTGGTACATGGAACACAGTGTATAATATAAAAAGAGTATCCTTTGAAAAATATTTGTGAAATTATTTTATTTCTGATTAAAGAAAAATGAAGCAGATGTGTTTTTTTCCCTAAACTTCATATTTCTCAATTTAAACCATTAGTCTTATTCTGAAATATTCATAAGGATATTTATACTTCTGGCTATGATTCAGCAAGATTTTAGGGAGAAAGTCTCCGTATATATAATATAATAAAATATCTTTTAGTTTCACCAAGTTTACATCCTCTAAAGTCCATTGTCTAGAAAATGCTTTGAGCTAGTTTATAACCCTATGAACTAGATTTACTGCAGCTAGTTCAAACAGTTTCTGGCCGTGGGTTTGAGATAGCAGGGGACCTGTGGCTTTATGGGACTTTTTTTTTTTTTTACTTTTGTAAACAGTGCCTCTAATTTTGGAGTTGCTCCTAGGCCTAGTTTAAGGAGAGTAGAAGTTCTTAATAATGAATGTAAATGTAGTGTGAGCAGAAGAAATGGAATGGAGCTGATAGAGGGTAAAACAGATTCGTTCCTGGGGTCTGAGGATAACTTATTCAGCACAATAACTTGTCCTCCCATCCCATTAAGTAGGTGAAATTGGCATTGTCCAACCAGCACATTCATAAACAGTTCCAAGCACTGCCAAGCCTGATTCCAACTTCCCAGAACCTTAGAAGAAGTTGAACTTCTTAGAACTCATATGTTTGCTTTCTTTGAAATTATTTTTGAGAGCATCGCTTCAGAAGCTGTTTAAGAAGTATTAAATGCAATTTACATTAGACTTTTAACTGTGACATAAATTTGAGCACAGTGTTTAGTCACAAAATGTTGTTTAGAAGTTCTGAGAGCTAACCATCAGCTGATTGGGATTGATTGGGGAGGAAGGCAGGCCCTAGAGGAAGAACAAACCCTGATTCTTGTTCTCAGTATGGAGGGAAGATGACAGGGCATTCAGAAGCAAGGATGTTCACAAAAGGACATCAAATGTGGTTATCCCAAACCACATTAAGATGAATTTATTGATTTCAGTCTCTTTGTATTATGTGTTTGCAATATCAAGTTGGGTGGTTTAAATCTGACTTTGCCGGTTTGGTCACATACGTGGTGCTTATGATTACATTAGAAAATAAACACAAACCATGGTTGTTGTTATAGTTGTGAAGCAAAGAGGGCCTTTGTCTTTCAAATTTTACAGCTGTGCTTGAAGGCCCAGGTGTGCAGGGTGTTGTGAATTAGGGGTTTGGAAAATACTTTCCATCCTGTTTATGCAAATTAGATTTAAAGTGCAGATGAACAGATTGTTCCAGAACCTAAACTGAGATACTTCGGTTTTTTTTTTTAAGTAGATTATTGTCTGGATGGTCCTGAGATGTTCCCTTCTGCCTGTTTATATCTTTATCTCCATATCATTTAAGAAGAGCTCAATAGACCTTGAACATCTTCCAGTTTGGGGCATGGGCAAAGGGTTGTTTGGAATATGGAGCATTTTAAACTCGGGGTAATTGCAGAGAAGAAAATTTGAAAGGTACAAGTGCTCTAAAAGTTTTAGGGAGCTTTAGCTTTAATTCAGTTCCAGTTTGGGGCATGGGCAAAGGGTTGTTTGGAATATGGAGCATTTTAAACTCGGGGTAATTGTAGAGAAGAAAATTTGAAAGGTACAAGTGCTCTAAAAGTTTTAGGGAGCTTTAGCTTTAATTCAGTTCTTTTTTTTAATGCAACAAGTGTGTTGGAAGGGTGCTTCTCTCTTGATTAAACAAACATTGTCTATTGCTGGTTTTCTGACACCTTTTTTTTAATGCAACAAGTGTGTTGGAAGGGTGCTTCTCTCTTGATGGTGAGGAACTTGTCTATTGCTGGTTTTCTGACACCTTTTTTGAATAAAAGGAGGTTTTTGACAAGTAATATTGGCTGTCTTGGCAAATATTGGTTTCCTTGAGAGAAAGGCACACTATTTAAATCCCGCCATTCTCTGTAAATCCCATTTCTCTGTAAATGAGAAATTACAATCATAAAATCTGATTTTTGAGTACTTCGGAATTAGGAAGTGCCAGAGATCTCCAGGGCCCAATATAAATTAATTCTGTATTGGCACACAGTGTCCCTCTTCCCTTTAGGATATATCAGTGCTGGTCCTGCCCTCCCTTTTTAAAGGACTGTTTTAAAAAGAAGTGTGTTTATCTCTTTCCATAATTACAGTTGATTACTAGATTTCACAGACTTTGGACTTTTGAATGTATTAATCAGCAGTAATTCTTGAGAACATCTTGAAAAAGATGAAGGAAATTCAGTGTAGTGTAATGAGCAAGTTCCTTGTGGATGTCCTCATGTTCCAGCTCCCCAGTTCTGCACCAAGTGCTGAAAGTTTCCCTCTCTCCAGTGTTAATTACTCTGCCTGGGTTCCCCACACAGCTTCCCCGGACCACATTGGAATGGCCTCTGGCTGACCTTTCTCTCCCTCAGACACCATGCTCACAATGAAAGGGCCTCGCCCCCATTCTGCAGAGGTGTCTCCTTGGTGCCAAGTCTTTTCAGGATTCTCTCTTTCAGGATGGACAGGAATGCAGAGAGAGCACTAGGGTTTTGTGTGACTTAACAATGCACCTGGTCCAGTGTTGTGCACCTGCTAAGCCCTGAAGGTTTGTTATATAGAAAGACTGGATGGAAATTGTTTAAAATGGCCTATGGGTATTTTGAAAGTGGTATTCACAGGAGAGGGAAATCTAGAAAAGGGATTCATTGAATTGAAAGTTGCTGTAAGCAATAAAGGATGTTGATTTTTACCAGGGTCTTTTTTTCTTCTTTTCCTCATTTGTTTAAAACGTAAAGGGATTTCCCCTGGCTTACCCCATAGGTTGGAGAACTTTTAAGTTTCATGAGCAAGCCTAACTTTCAACTCGTTTTGAATGAGCTTGGTGACATTTACTCACTGGGGACCTTCCCTCTCCTCAGAGGCTGCAATTTGAAACCCTGGGGGTCTTTTAAAAGCGAGCAGGACTCTGGGCAGTGTTAATATTCAGAGCTGTTTACAATGAATGAGGTTTCAAAGGCTTGAAGGCATTGTCTTGAGACAGAAGGGAGGAGGGATGGAGGAAAAATTCCCAGGCAGAGGAGGGGAAATATCTGAAAGTCTCGAATGTTCACTGGCTTGTGGAAATTAAGGGACCGTTGGTGTTAATTTTTATGACTTAGGCATGACATTGAGCCAGTAGGGTCCATTCCATCTACCTGATAGCTTCAGTTCTTGTTGTGTGTCGGTAATGTGATGATCTTCTGCTTTTGTTTCAAGTTAAAGTGTGGGACTCGTAAGAAACTCAGATCTGTTATCTCCTCTGTCAAGAAATAGGACTTTGAAGATCAGAGGGTAACATTTTTACAATAGTTTACCCTCCATAACCTGCGTTTATTTTTTGCCCAAGGAATTTTATACAGCTGCCGAATTTAGAATAGCAGTCCAGACTAGACAATTAATTGGCCAGTTATATTACTGCGGCTTAGAAATTTCTTATTGAAGAACTTGATACTTGACCATTGTTTCCACTAAGCAAAATAAATGGATCAATAAAGATTGCACACACAAAAAATGAAAATTGCAGTTTGTTCATGCTCTAACTGGAAGCTACCAATTTGTGTCCCTTTTTTGGGGGAAGGGTATTCTTGTGAATTTCTCTTATCCAAGGGCTTTATGCTTTATATGCTTCTATACTATTAAATTTTATGCAATTTATTAGTTTATGGTTTTATCCAAGTACTTCATGTATAGTCTTCTGAAATACAAGTTTTGAACTCAGTCTGCTTATAAAAGTCATTCTATTTTAAGTGGTTTCTCCATTTCCCTGGGTTTTATACTCTGTTTTCTGCCTCTAGTTTTTTATAGTCTCTGAGTTGGCATTTGCTACCCATGTGTCCCCTCATCTCTGGGTTATTGATTGGGGGGAAGGCTGGATGAGGTTGAAGCTTTCTTCACTTTTACTGAGTTAAATGTGCTGTTGTCCTCATCCCTGGTGGCCACACCCAGCCACACCCTTCACCAGGGAGTAGAGGTGGAAAGCTACTGCTACAGTCTATTTCTGGTGCCTCAATTCTACAACTCCATGTGTGATTTGGGGCAAACCTCTCTCTCTCATTTATGAAAGGCAGATTGTAATATTCTGTGTTATAGCTGCAGTGAAGACAAAGTTAGATGATGCATATGTTTAGCCTAGTTCCTCAATGTGGGTTGATCAGCTTGATGATGATTCCAGAGCACAATTTGAAGGTAAAGGCCTCAGTAGCTCAAATTTTGCATCTTCTCTCATGGCCAGTCTCTGCAAGTCAGATTTCCTGGTGATGAAGGCTTTCCTGGGAAAAGATTACTTTTCTGATATGAAGGAGTCTTTTTGGGGTGGGAAAATGGCAGGGCTTACAACCCAAACAGCCTTCCTCCATAAGGGTTCTGGTGATATATAGAAAGTGTAGCAAGTGTGCCCTTGGAAATCTCAAACAAACAGGCTGGAAGCTTTGAACAGTTGTAGCGTATGATACAATTAGCAAAAATCATTGAGTTTATTAAATCTATTCCAGTTGTACAAATACCTCTGCCTATTTAACGTTATCCTTGTGGGAGGTGGGGTGTGGGAAGGAGGCAGGGAAGTGAGAGGCTCTTAAGCTAATCATTTTATCCTCTTATTTCCCAGGGTTTCATTGAAACTGAGCCCTACCAAGATGCAAGTAGCACCTCTCAGTCAATAGCTTGGAAAAATGCAGGTGCACTCCTTCAAACAGGGTTAGGTTACAGACCTTAGGGCCGGCTGAATCTTCACTGTGCCCACTTCTCTTTGGAAAGACTTAAGGGAGGAGGAGAGAGGAAGGAGACAATTGTTGGGTTGTACGCAGAGAACATTTTCCATTTGTTTTGTCTGTTTACAATCGCATGGTAACTTTGTAGTGGGCACAGCAGTGAATACAGGGTCATTTGAGGAATCTGGCAAGGATGCCACCTGAAAAGCCGTTTACTGTTTGCTGTTGCTCCTTGTGCACCTGTACCTGAGTCCCTTCCGCAGTGAATGGCCATGATTCACAGCCTTGCCCACATGAACGGCTACGATTGTTTGCATCTTTATTACTATTTAATCTAGCATAACCGGTAGGGTCCATTGTGCGAACAACCAATCCGTTCATCTCTGCAACACCTAATACATCTTGGTTTCCTTATGAACCAGGATGCGGGTTCCAATCACTGCTTGTTCAGTTTGTTTTGGCAGAAGGTGGTGTTCAGAGGGTTTAAAGAAAGCATGGCCTGTCTCTTTTTAAGTGCTTTGCATTGATTATTCTTTAAACTTCTGTGCTGCACAGTTCTTTAATCTTTTATGATTTGCAGGTATTTTACTTTCTCAAAGTCTCATGTTATTAGGAAGAAAATGAATGAAATTAATGAAGGTCTTTCCCACAGCAGAATTAGCTGGATGTTGAGAAACAAGGTAGAAATAATAGAATTTTTTTCTTTTCTTTTTTAAGCTGATTTTTAAAAAAATCCTTCACAACTATATCTTCTTAGACTCCTTTGTGTGGCATTTAGCAGGTGCCCTTCCCCTCCCCCCCAACTTCTGTCTTTTGCCCCTTCCACCAATTTATAATTTGCCATTCAAATAATTTACTGCTTATCTTGGTCAGAGCATACATTGCGCTGATAAATTCCTTCTCCTGGATTACCTACTTGATGATAGCCTGTTAGGTACAATAAGAAGGATTGAGCACTTGTGAACTGGGGGATAGATAATCTTGCTTTAGTTCCAGATCTTGTAGTTCCAGTGCTCTTTGTTTGAAAGCATTTGTATCTCAAGCTATTAGCCCTTTGGGCTGGGTAACAAGAAATTGACATGCTGGGCTCTACTTAATGAAAACTATCAAGTGATTGGGAAGTAGGCTTTTGCAGATATAGCTTCTTTTTCTTGGGAGATGATCTGAAAGATGAGATTAAAAAAAAAAAAACTTGTGAATTAAAGGAACTTGCTCTGTTGGTATAGAGTGTTTTTTTGTTGGCTTTTTTTTTTTAACCTTTTTTTTTTATCATGGAGATAGGCAAACACCTACACAAGTGGATAGAATAAATGTAATGAACTTTATGTACTTGTCACCCAGCTTCAACAATTATCAGGCCTGTCTTGTTTGATCTGTGTCACAATATACTTCTCCCCTTTCATGTTTTTTTTTTGGAAGTAAATCCAAGGCATGTCATTTCTTCTGCAAATGTATAGGGCGTTTTTTTCTTTTTTTTTAAACAGCTTTATTGAGATATAATTCACATACCATACTTTTTACTATAGTGTAGTTTTAAGAAATGTGAATTTGAACAACTTCTGAAAAAAATGACATTTATTTTAAGTGTGTTTTTCCAAAGGGAATTTTGGTAAGCTGTATATTTACAGAATGCTTATTGGGCACATACTATGTGCACTCTAGTTTATGTTCTCAAAGTACAGATTTTTTCTTTTGTGGAAGGTGCTTTAGAAAGTTCGTTTGTGGGCCGGCCCCGCAGCTCACTCAGAGAGTGCGGCGCTGATAGCGCCGAGGCCATGGGTTCGGATCCTATATAGGGATGGCTGGTGCGCTCGCTGACTGAGCGTGGTGCATACCACACCCTGCCGAGGGTTGTGATCCCCTTACTGGTCAAAAAAAAAAAAAAGTTCACTTGTCCTATAGTCTTTTGCCAGAATGTGCGATTCTGATTAGCTTTCCTCTCTTTCCACATAGCTCTTAATTGGGAAGTTTCTACAAAGCTATTAATTGTTGATTAGAATTCATTAGTGAACAAACATAATTACAAATGGGATGGATCATTTAAAAAGTGATATTTCAGATATTGTTTAATAGAGAGATAATTAGCCATGGGTTGTAGTTAAATCTTGAGTCTAAAGTGAGTTAACTGTTGCTTACTTTGCAAGGCCTTACCCTCCAGCTGTGGCTACTTGAGGCTGCTTTAAATAGAGGAACCCTGTAAGAAAATCCTCAAAAAGCAAAGAACTAAGTTCCTGGAACCCTCTGTGCTTGCTTGAAACTTCACACAGATTTGAAAATGCTTTCTCCAAGTAGCTACTGAATGGTTTGTTTTGTTTTGCAGCAGTCCATAGTTTAATTTCTCCACAGTTGGTTACTTTGTTGGTTAGGGGGCTTCTTTACAGTAGATTTCATGCTGGCTACAGCCTAATTAGGAATCTGAATGGGAGTTACCTAGTCCGTCAAGTTCCATTCCCTTTATCGTAGTCTATGGAATGATTTCCATATTCTGTCAGTGAAAATCTAATTCCAGCTAAATTATGTAAGTGTACAGTGGTTTTTAAAGCTGACTAACATGGTCAGGTTAAACTCATGGATCTGTTAAGCTTAATTAAATTTATGTGATATTTGATTAGATACCATTAACATTGAGTTCTCTGTTTAGAAAAGTGGAAGCACACTCCAAAGGGTTTAAGAAAACTTTATGGGGGGAGAAAAACTCACAATTGAGAGATTCTGCCTAGGAATTTAAGGTTCTATTTTACAAATTGAGAGAACTTCATTCTTTCATCTGATTTCAGCCATGCAGTACTTTGATCCGTCTCATGCATCATGCCTACGTCTTAGTTTTCTTTCTTTCTGTTTTTGGCTGCTGGTCAGTGCGGGGATCTGAACCCTTGACCTTGGTGTTATAACACCATGCTCTAAACAACCAAGCTAACTGACCAACCCCTTAGTTTTCATTTTATTTTTAATTAAATTTTTTTTTCTGTGTATCTATGATTTCCTTCCTCCACCTGGGCTGGTGTGAGTTTCTGGCATACAAGCTTCCAGTGCTTGCAAAACTTATAAACAGCCAGAAGAGCGCCTTGCTTCCAGGAAGTGAGTTGTTGATGCAACAGAGTGATGGATGCAGAAGCCACAGTTCAAGTGGGACGAGGTTTTCTTCTGTCTTTGGAGGATAGGGGATCCAGAAAGCAAACTGAAATGTTGGGTAGCTCTTAAGGTCTGCCTCATCCCAAATTCCCCTGTTTTCTCAGATTTGGTGTCTGTGTAGGACTCTTGGTCATAGGTGGTTTGGCCTCATCGAGGTCTGTTTTTTGCCCAAGAGAAAAATCAGGAACTCTTTGGAGAGATTTTTAGTTTTTTTCACATGTTCATTTAAAACAATATTTAGACATGATTATTTTCAGTTTCATCTGTCCTGAAAATAATGACTGGCGACCTCAAATATTATTTACTTGGAGGTTTATGGAACTTTATTGTATGTGAAATCTTGGTGTTCACTCTATCTTTATGGGTAGAAAGGAGCCCGTGTTTTTAAGTTTCTTAAAAAGGTTCTTGGCCAAAGAGGGATAAAAACTATTGAGCTAAAAGGAAAAAAAATCATTTTCGCAAAGCTATGAAGGTGGGAATGTGGCAGTATAGGAAAATAACCCATGGCTAGGCCTCAGGAGACCTTGTGGTTTTGTCTCAGCTCTGCCACTGTGATTGGTGGTGTGACCTTGGGCTAGTAACTTCAATCTCTTATGTGTAAAGGTACATATGACTTCTAAGACTTATTGCTTTCAGTTTTATGATTCTATCCTAACTGAAGCAAAGAGGGAATAAACTTACTGCTTATTGGATGGTAAGAATTAGTAAACTGGTCTTTGTCTGGGATACTCAGTTAAAGGTACTCTTCCCATGAGTGGTGCTTCTGAGTGAAATCCTCAGATGGACACCCTGAGCAGCGAGGGGAAAAGGATGTGCATGGGTGTGGGAGTCTCAATGAGGGACTCTTTTTTGGGCCTTTATATATTCTTTTTTTTTTTTTTTTTACTAAAAGATGACCGGTAAGGGGATCTCAACCCTTGGCTTGGTGTTGTCAGCACCACGCTCAGCCAGTGAGCAAACTGGCCATGCCTATATAGGATCCAAACCTGTGGCCTTGGTGTTATCAGCACCGCACTCTCCTGAGTGAGCCACAGGCTGGCCCTGGCCCTTAGGTATTATTGAGGGGAAGCAAATACACCCCAAAGGAAGTAATACTTCCTTTGATTATTGCCTCCTTTTCCCTTCTGGCCCAAAGAAAACTATGGAAACTGGTACAGACCCACTTTAGATCTTTGATTTTAGCTTTTTAAGAACTTTGGTTAAAAATAAAAGGGCAAGTAAAATAAAGGCATATAATTCCAAAGGGTCATTTCCTAGGGCCCCTCAGGCAGCACCTCTCTCAAGCAGGCCTTGAGTGAACAGTTGGGATGGGTGAAATTGTAGGCAGGGCTGACTCAGTGCCTTCACAACTGGGTAGGTTGCCTGTGACAGGCTTCGTAGGGTAGCCACAGGAAGGGCAGCTACTCTACCACATTGTCTGTCCTTTCAGGGCTGCTTGCCATTGACTACATTCGGGGCATGGCACATTTCAGAGTTGCTTTCAATCCTTTTACCTTTCAAGGTAGACATTCCACAGCCCAGTGGCTTCTTTCTCCCATTCTGAAGTTTCTCACTCTTTTTAGGGGGTCATGGTCATACCACATTAACCCATCTGTTCCAATTTTGCATTGGTTTCTTCTTGGTCAAACACTGTTTTTGAAAAATCTTAATTCCTGTCATGATTGGACTCCTTAAAACATTTTATTTATCATGCAGAATCTCAGCAGCTTTTATTTTCTGTGTTCTTAGTATCCACTTTTCTTCCACATGGAATGTGTTAGTGCCTTCAGTGGAAATTTCTCTTCCTTCCAGTCATTCTTTATCATGTAAATTTTCATAAGATGAAACCTTTGGATATTTTGTTTTTTTCTTTAGAACAAATTCTTGGAATTTGGATCTTTGTTTGGGGATACAGCTAACATGCAATGAAGTTGGAGGCAAAATTAGTGGTTTGGAACTTCTTGACAGAAGCTTAGCAGGAATTAAGGACTGCTTTAGTTAGGACTGAAGGAAATAGTCCAAAAAACTAGACTTTTTTTTTTTAAACATCCTCCCTGTGAGACCCAAAGATGACCTTTTTCCATTGTGTTTTCTGAGATCAAAATAGGTCAAATGATCCTCCCACCCTTCACAGCCTCTTATGTCAGTGTCAGACATTCTCTCTGTTATTCACTTGACCTCATTCTGGTGAATTTATTATTTATATCTAGTTCTCTCCCAGAGGATTCGCAGAGTCTGTCTGATTAGGTAATTTTTCACACTTCCCTGTCTTCTCCACTTAGACTTGAAAGCAGAGTTTGTTCAATTTCATATACCTAGCAATCCCTTCATAATTATTTGTTTATGGCCTCATGACTTTCTCGGGGCTTAGTACATTCTTTCAGGCAGAAATGATCTCACAGTATCGTTTCTCAGAGGGGTTCTGAGGTTTACCCCTGAATTATGGTTATTCCTAATTGACCTGTGTGGAGGACTGAACAGTGTTTTGGGAATTTGGCTATGAGGAGCAAAAAGCCATTTTTTTTGTGCTGAGGATCTGTTTTCTTCCTCAAGAGCCAGCTGACAAGTAAAGGGATAAATTCAGAGGCTTTCTTCAGTGGCTATTGCCCCTTGTAGTGGACCCTCAGTGAAAAGTCAGAGCTTGTGGTTTGTCGGATTTGGTAGAATATTTTGGAGAGAATGTTTCACCTAAAACAAAAATTATGGATGGTCCTCCCTTCGTTTCCCCTTTCTCTTTATTTTCTACTTTCTGCTTGAGAACCACTTCAAAGAATCAGATGTGTTGGTGCCAGACACCGCACGGTTATTGTTAAAAGAATTTGGAAATATAATTGAAAACAAACTTTGAGCAAAGCAGATCTAGGCAAGTTCTTTGAGTAAGAAGGGAATTGCAAGTTTTTCCTCTATTTGGAGCTGATGTCTCAGAACACTTGTTCTGTGAGATGAATCATCTGTGAATTCTACATCTGGGAGTTATATATGGGGAAATGGCATTCTTTTTAGTTGTAGAAGAAACTCAAAAGCTTAAAGTTACAGTGTAGTTGGAAAATTCTAGTCAGAGTTTTAAAAAATTAGCACTGAGGTGAAATTGGCAGAGTGGACATGAGATTGCCATACCTAAAATAGACATGTCCATATATGGAAAGCAACATGATCGCCAGATTTATTTATTGGGACCCCCACCCCTTTGTTTGGAGGCAAATGGCCTTTTAGAAGATGTCATAACATCAACTAATCAGAATTATTAGTTAAGGCACATATGACTTGAGATTGGGACCCCCACCCCTTTGTTTGGAGGCAAATGGCCTTTTAGAAGATGTCATAACATCAACGAATCAGAATTATTAGTTAAGGCACATATGACTTGAGACTCTGAATTTAGTGAAGCATTTGTCTTGAGCTCTTTAAATAAGTTCAGGCCATGCACACCAGAGCAGTGCAGTGTTTTGGGGTCTTCAGGGGGAAGAGAACAGTATGTCCTCTTCCTCCCTGCAGTACTTACGTGAGTCTGGCTTGAGGACTGGTGGTAGTGGGGATGAAGCAACCATGTCATTGTGTGCACAATGGTAAGATTGGCAGCTCTGGAGACCAGCTGCCTGGGCAGCCTTAGGCAATGTACTTAGCTTCCTTCTGCCTCAGTTTCCTCTTCTGTCAAATAATTTTGGTGCCTACCTCACTATACTTGTTATGAGGACAAAAATGAAATAACATAATATTTAGAACAGGGCTTATTAACACATGGCAGATGCTTAACGAAGTTTAGCTGCTGTTATAACTATGGCAGTAAGAGCAGTTTACATTTTTGCAGCAGGACACATTTATGTCAACTAATTTAGTCATCATCTTAGCCCTGTGAAATATATCTGTTTTATACATGAGGCCCCGAGTGGTTGTGTGCTTTGCCCAGGGTCTAGCAAATGTCAGAATTAGAAGGCAAACCTGTGTCTACGTGACTGTATTTAGAAAGAATACCGTATGGCTAGGACTGCCTGCCTTCTTGCCTCCCTTTCAAGTCTGTGGATTCCCTGAGGCCTGTGATTGGTCCTTCCACTCTTTGGTGGCTTGAAGCACCCAGCACAGTTTTCTGGCCATGATGCCGGTGCTCTAAATGGTATCTTGAATGTGATCTTGAAGAGCAGGCCGCTTTGTTGGTAGGCTTGTGTGTCAGAATCCATTTTTGGTTTTCCTCTTTGGTGAAGGGGGTGGTAGCATACACATATGTCTTGCCATCTGTTGTTTATTGTTTCTGTTAGGTTGTGGTTTGTGTTCCCATTCCATGTTTCTTTGGTTTCTGGAGCAACTGCGAATATTATATGCTCGGGGATCAAAAAAAGTAAACTATTTATAAACAGTAAAGTATCCTTGGGTTTGGAAAGTGTTTTTCTCAAATGCGTGTATATTTGGTGGCTTTATTATAATCTCACTGATGTATCGTTAGACAATTTGCAGATTGAGGCACATCTAAAAGATGGGCGAGTCCCAGTCTTGTGTAACCAGCTCACAAACAGCCTTGGTGATAAGGCCCTGGTGTTAACACTGACCCGAGTAGTGTATTTTTAACTCAAGAACATATAAACAGTTTAGCCTGCTGATGGAGTTTATACTCTGCCTGAAATCCTTGGCATGCCTTGGTTGTGTGGCCCTGTGAGATATATGTGGTCCTGCGAGACTGCCGTGGCCACTGATGACCCACTGCCCCTCACCCTTCATTGAAAAAGGAATGCAGCTAAGAGATGGGAGAAGAAAGGTAGAATTTACCAGGGCTTTTGTGTGATAAATTTTATGTTAAACTTGTCTTTTATGCTATTTTACTGAGTTATGTAATGTAGACTTGAGGGGGAGCAGGGAGCTTTTTACTCACACTTTTGCCCTCACCCCCCCCACCCCCCACCACAGGGGTCTTTGCAGAGTCACACATGGATCACATGAGTCCCACTGCTTAAAGTTCTGGCTGTCCACCCACCTCTCCGGCTCCATCACATCTTCCAACCTGGCTCCCTCTGCCCGGCCACTATGTGGGGCTTTTGCCAGGCTCTTTTAATACTGCCTGTGTCCCATGTCCTTCACCTGCTGTCCCCTCTGCCTGGAGAAAGGTTGTTCCCTCTTTGCCTTGCACACTCCTGTTCATCCGTCTTAAATGTTTCTTCCCCTAGAAACCATTGCTGACATTTCCTTTAAGTTAGATTCCTGTCTTGAAGATCCTGCATTACTTTATACAGAAATTTTGTGTGATTATTTAATTCCTTACTCCTCCATTAGTCTGTGAGCTCCCTGAAGGCAGGGACTGACTGACTTTGTTTAGGATCCACCATTGTATTCCCAGAATCTAGCACAAAGCCTGGGACACTTTAAATGCTCAGTGCAGATAACAATGTAAATATAAATATTAGTATTCATTCTGTATAGTCCTGTAAGTCCTATGCAAATACTGTTCCCAGAGAAGTAGAATAATTTAGACCTCCCAGGGTTCATCTGTCTGACATTCCTAAATATACCTTATCTGTTTGGTAGTTTCCTCTGTCCCTCACTGAAATATTGTTTTTACGAAACTTATAAGAATGGAAGGGAAAAAGAAACAAATATACCTGAAGTTGATAAGATGACAGGCAGGATATCTGCCTGCCACATTAAGAATTGGTGTTCTTTTTAGTTCCTATGAATTTGGGAAGGTGGCTTTTAAATCCCATATCTAAGGAATGTCACTGACATCCCTTTTTCATTTAAGCACTGCATTGGGACCTGTCTCTCATACGGGGTCCCTGCTGGATCTCCAGTGCTGTCCTTGGCAGGTGGGCCAGACTCAGCTGCTCTCCTCCTTGTTGCATTTGGCGAGGGAACCCACAGTGCCTTTCCCAGCTGTTGACAAGGTCTCTCATCTGCTCTTTTGCTGGAGCCGAGTTTTGGAGTCTGTGTTTTCAGAGTTGACACTGCAGGGGAGGGTGGCTTCTTTTGCATAAACCAGAGCTGTCTAGACACCCTTCCCCTTGTGGTTATTCTGCTCCGTTTATGCTGAGCCCTCGCCAGGCAACTGGCTTTGGTTGCTTGGGCTCTTAGTTACTTTGCTAGGACCTCTACTTTGACTAAAAGGGTGGCCAGGCCAAGGTAGTTTTTCTCCCTCTTTGCTGCTGGCAAGACTGCTCTCCTTGACCAGAGGGAGTTGTAAGAACGTTGAGGGCAGGTTATCGTGCCCTCGGTGGACTGAGCCAAAGGTTACTTGTAACCTGCCCTCGGTGGACTGAGCCAAAGGTTACTTGTTAAACGTTGGATTTATAGAAGCGTCTACGGCAGGAAGCTTTGGGTAGATAGACTTCTAAATTTGGCCCCTTCCATATGGCATCAGCCCCCACCTCCTCCTCAAACACATGGGGTCTCCATCCATGGCAGAGAGACCAGCGCTAACAGGGCTCCGTGTGTCCCTCTCTGGGCAGTCTCCCAGAGATGCTAACGTATCTCTCATATTAGAGTTGATGTTATTTCTGAGAGCACAGGTGTCATTGCACAGAAAACTGTGCTCTGAGTGGGCGGGTCACAGGTTCTGACTCTGAACCAGGACATGTTTTTCTGTTCTTCTTAAACTGATGTTGGTGATGTATTCCGGAGGGGGATGTTGCAGTGGCTTTGGAGATCACAGACTGCCACAACCTCTGCAGAGCTGCCTGTGCCCAGGCCGCCGCCTGTCTGTGGCCGGCGTGCCTGCTACCTACAGCTGGTAGGAATCAGAGCAGATTAGCATGGCTGAGAACCCTTCAGGAACAGCTTCCAGCAAATGGAAATTATTTTAAAACAAATTGATGTGGTTTTTCTGTCAAACGTACTTGGAGCATAAACAAGGTTAGACTGTAAGCTGCTTCCCTTCTACAAATGAGCCCATGTTTAGAATGTGGCTTTCAGCAAAGTAAACATGGTCTCGAAAGTGAGTTGTCGTTGTGTGTGTCTGATATGAAAAGTAAAAGTAGTGCACTGAGCCGACATCCTCATAGACAGTTCTGACAGTGTTGAAGACACCCCTTGTTCATTTGTCTTCCTGACACAAGGATAACTACGTCCTGTAAAGGCTTTAAAGGTAAGGAGTAAATTGGTGTTGAAAGGATTAAAGGGAAAGAAATGCCAGGTCAGTTTCTGTAGTGAGATAAACATTTTAATTTTGCCCCTTTGCCATGGGAGAATATCAAAAACATCTTGTGAAATACTTAACTCTGTGTGTGTGTGTGTGTGTGTGTGTACATACACACCCTTCGGTCTGTACATTTTGAATTCTCTGCCAGTTTCAAGGTGGTTCCCCCACCCTAGGGACAATGTTGGCTTTATTAAATTGGCCACAGCCTCCCTAGAAGGCGAAACAATGCTTTTAATGTTCTGATTATATATTAATGAACAACCAGGCCAAGGGGCACTTGCCAAAAAAGCTACAAAGTGAGAAAGCCACCAATATCAGAGTGAACTTTGCACTCTGAAAGTGTGAATGATGTTGGGTGAAAGGAGTTTATTGCACAAGGGGAGCAACTGGAATTTCTTTGATGTTGGTTAGCATCCTGGCTCCATTAGACTTTGGGGGGGCTTCCCGGTTAACTCCATCTTTGCTGGTGAGGGCAACACTGTGGTGCAGAGGGACCTGCTCTTAGCCAGGAAGGACCAGCATAGCTGTGCAGGGCAGGGAGGGTGGGAGCACTGGCCATTTATATCTGTTTCTAATCAACTTCAGCAAATTTTAATATAACACTGAAATGTATAGTCTCACACGTCTACTCTCCCAGCTTTTCCTCTGGAGGGACTTTTCCAGAAATAGCAAGCTGCTATTCTCAAATCTCCCTGCCCCAACCACAGAAAGGGGTTAGATCTTAAATCTAACTAGTTTATTCTCTCCCTATTGTGGTGGCATTTCCTTCTGCCTTCTGGCTTGTTCTTAATTTTTGAATGGCTGACCATTGGGAACCTTGCTTTCCACAGCCTTATTAAATAATTACTCAAAAGAAGAAAAAAATGCTCTTTTGAAATCCCAAGAATTTGTTTTCTGTGGGAGGGTAAACTCTAGCTGAGGTTTTCACGTCTGATGATGGGCAGAGCTTGGTAGTGGGTGTAGAACAGTTTGGGAAGCAGAAAGGAGTTGATTGGGTGGGAGGGACTTTTGAAGGCGTTATCATGGCTTTAACCATTTTAAGTGTGGATGTTTTGTCTGGTCTCTACTCCATTTATCCTCTGGCACTTAGAGGAAAAGGTTATTTCTGCTTTTTTGTTGTACAGAAGTAGTTAGGTGGCATTCTCAGTCTGGAATTTTGAGAATCTGCTAAGGCTGCAGGACTTTTTTTTTAATAACAGTTTTATTGAGATATAATTCAAATACCACAAGAGTCATCCTTTTAAATTATGGGAGTCTGAGTTTTTAGTATATTCATAGAGTTGTGCAACCATCACCAATAATTCCAGAACATTTTCATAATCCAAAAACAACCCTGTACCCATTAGTGGTCCCTCACTATTCTCCCTTCCTCCTATTCCCTGGCAGTCTCTACTTTCTGTCTCTATAGATTTGCCTATCCTGGACATTTCATTATAAATCATACAATATGTGGCCTTTTGTGTCTAGATACATATACTTAGCATAGTATTTTCGTGGTTCTTCCATGTTGTAGTATGCATGAGTACTTCATTCATTTATATGGCTGAATAATATTTCATCTTGTGGGCCGGCCTGGTGGCGCACTCGGTAGAGTGTGGCGCTTGGGAGCATGGTGGCGCTCCCGCCGAGGGTTCGGATCCCATATAGAGACCAGTCCTCTCACTGGTTGAGCGCGGTGCGGGCACGACACCAAGGGTTGCGATCCCGTTGTCGGTCACCGTACGGGCGCGACACCGAGGGTTGCGATCCCGTTACCGGTCACGAAAAAAGACAAAAAGGAAAAAAAAAATTTCATCTTGTGGACAGACTACATTTTGTTTATCCATTCATCAGCCAGTGGACATTTGTATGGTTTCCACTTTTTGGCTGTTAGGAATAATCTGCTATGAACATTTGTGTACAGGTTTTTGCCTGGACGTATGTTTTCACTTCTCTTGGGTATATACCTAGTGGAATTACTGGGTCATGTGGTAACCCTATGTTTAACTTTTTGAGGAACTGCTACGCTGTTTCCTGAAGAGGCTGCGTGCACCATTTGGCACTTCCACCAGCAGTGGATAAAAGTTTCCATTTCTGTACAACCTTGCCAGTACTTATTATCTGTATTTTTTTTTTTTTTTTTTTTGTCCCTTTTGAGACCGGCCGCACCGCGCTCAGCCAGTGAGCGCACCGGCCATCCCTACATAGGATCCGAACCCGCGCTGGGAGCGCTGCTACACTCCCAGCACCGCACTCTCCTGCGTGCACCACGGGCTCGGCCCCTTATTATCTGTCTTTATTTTAGCCATCTTAGTGTGTGTGAAGTGGTATTTCATTGTGGTTTTGATTTGCATTTCCCTAATGACACTGAGCATCTTTTCATGTTTTTATTGACCATTTGTATATCTTCTTTGGAGAAATGTCTATTCAGATTCTTTGCCCATGTTTTAAGTTGGTCCTTTGTCTTTTCATTGTTGAATTTTAAGCAGAGCACATTTTAAAAAGAGACAAGTACAATTTCAAACAGTGATGGTGTTTGCAGGTAGGAGTGCTCTTCTCTATCTTACCTTCCTCAGATGAGGAACATTTTATTTTTAAGACTTATAAAACTTTTAAGACCTTTGGGTAGAAATATAATGGACAGTCCTTGCCTGGTAACTTGCCCCCGTTTGTAATCTGGAGGAAAGGTGGCAGAAAAGAGCAGTGATTACTCTTACAGTAAATTCAGATTCCAGACTCTCCAGAGGAACATGTCTCACAGTGTTTGCTACGAAGACAGTGGGAGAATTTGCTCTCCTGTAACCTAAGGAAATTTGCTGTGCATATGTATTTATTGCAGGCTCCGACCCGACCCATTTTCTCTGCATTTCCTCTGCTTCAGGGCAAGCCTGCCTTTGCCCACAGAGCTTTGCAGTTATAAATTAGACAGAACTGCCGTACCAAAGCTTTCCAAATGTAGGGAGGGTAATTGCTCTGGACAGGTTTACAATAGGAAGGTGTGAAGTGCTTGGTGGAGATCGGAAGCTGGGGGAAGGGAAGATGTATTGAACTTGGGCAGTTGCAGGGTGGTGGGCTGACAGAGCTAATTGAAAACTATGGCCCTGGTGGCTTTTAATGGGAAAGGAAGTCAAGGTCTTGCAACGCGGCTTACTGAGTTACTCAGGGGGTTAGTACTGAATCTCTGCAGGCATTTAGAACATTGTACCTGGGTGCAGAGGATCGCATCTTCCAGTTTTTGTTTTTAATTATCTTCTCCTTAGTTTTCCTTCTAGATGAGCTGGGGAGGGGGGATTCCAGGTAGGGGTGCACTTCAGAGGCCTACAGAGATTCTTTGAAGCAGCACTGACAGCCTCACTCCTGGGGACTCACTGTGTTAGGGAGACTGGTCAGTGGGCTGATCTGTGTAGACAGATAAGGAAATAATTACCTGGTCGCCCTCTGTTAGTCCTGTAGACAGCCAATAGACATCATTTAGCTCTGTAGACCTTGAAGGAAGAATTTATGGTGTCAGGGCCTGGGAATCTGCACTTTAACAGCTACTGGGGACACTGCTTTGGAGAATGTGGGCTTGCGTAGGCTCAGGTCCTGTGTGGCTACCTCCCACCCTCCTCTGCAGTCACTTGATACCAGGGGCTTCCTGAGCTCTGGCCCACCCAGGACTGGGTAGTTCCTTCAGCAGTCAAACCTTTTCCTCCTTCAGGGCCTTTGCCTGTGCTCTCCTAGGGGTGCCTCGTATTTCTCCCTTTGGTTCCAGGTTACCTCCTCTCAAAGAGGGCTTTCCTGGGACACCTAGGTGAGGGTGGCTACTGTCTTGTGAGACGGTGAGAGCCTTTGGAATGCATCTGTGCTTACTTGCCCAGCGTCTGTGTTCCCTTCCTGATTGCAAACTCCTCCAGGGCAGAGCCTGTGTGGTCCTGGAGTCCAGTGCCACTCCTGGCTCATAGCAGATGTTTAATAATCATTTGTGTGCTAGTCATTTCCAGACTGACTGTGAGTGACCATTGGCTTTTCTACGGGGTTATATTATCAGAGGCACTGTTTTCTCATTTACCTGTATATACACACCTGTTGAGATAACCAAGAGTTGCCTGTCCTACAGATCTGCCCTTTTATGTTAGCTGTTATTTTCTGCCCCACTGGAGATAACTAGTTGCCTTTTCAGGACTAGCTGCAACCACAGAAATTAGTTGTGTATTAAAAACAAAAACAAAACCCGCCCTCATCTCCATTTATTTCAAACTCCATAGTAGCAATTTCCAGGAAGTCCTTTCAAAGGCGGGATATAAAAGGTGTGGAGATGGTGCTGGAGATAGGATCTTCCTTGAGGTGTGTGGTGGTTAATGTGTAACCTCTTTAACAAGGCTTATGTGGACATTTATGTGGACTTGCAGCTATTGTGGATTCGTAAACCCACAGTGGTGGGTAATGTGCTTGCAGTAAGTCCACAGCTTCACAGCTAACTCGTACCCCCCAGGTTTAATTTCTTCTGGTTGAAACAACCACCAAAAACTGGTAGTCATCCTATCCTGAGGCAGGTTGGACATACTCAAATAGTGGTTGGAGAAGGCTTCCAACAGATCACTTTTCCCTTCCCCTGTCTCCAGCACACACCTATGTGTGATTTTAGGTTTCTGGCTCTGGTTAAGTCTCCTTAAAAAATGAGAGAGTGAAGGTAAGTGAGATCAAAGAAGAGGGGTAGAGAGATGAGATCTGAGGGGAGAGGGAATTGGGCCCTCCTTTTTGGGGGGTGGCTGAGGTATAGAGAAGTATCTTCTTCAGGTAATAAGACATTCTGGTCTGAGGTCCAGGCAGCTCACCTCTGGGATGAGGTTATTCCAACTACCTACTGCTCCACCATGCCTTGTTGGCATCTTTGGGGATTGTCCATTTGCAGGGACCTGTTTTAGAAATGGGAGAGGATGATCACAGTAATGTCTTATCAACAAACTAGGATCATTTTGTTCTGTACAGTCATCCCTTGATATCCATGGGGAAATTGGTTCCAGGACATCCCTTGGATACCAAAATCCTCAGGTATTCAAGTCCCTGATATAAAACGGCATAGTATTTGCATATAATCTATGCACGTCCTCCCATATACTTTAAATCTTCTCTTGATTACTTATAGTACCTAATACAGTGTAAACACTATGTAAATAGTTGTTATACTGTATTGGTTTTTTAATTTGTATTATTTTTTATCGTTTTTTTCCCAAATATTTCTGATTCATAGTTGCTTGAATCTGCAGATGGAACCTCTGGATATGGAGAACCAGCTTTATTTTTGCCTTGCTAGAATTGTCTAACTGTTTGACCTTAGAGGCAAAAATAAGCACAGGAGTTTGGATACCGTGGAATCCAGAGGCCAGGTGACCTGGGTGGTGTGTGTCTGCCTGAACAATTAACATTTTGAAGTGCTACCTGCCCCTAATGGCAACAGAAGCCATCAGTTAAATAAGCCAGCTGTTAAGTAAGAGCAAGAACAGGAGTGTTTGCCCACACAAACTAAATTTTCTGATCTTTGATGATGTTAGTTGATTTGTGAATTATTAACTTCAGTGTGTGTGAGAAAATAGTGGCCACTTAAGGGTAGTGTGTATTTTTACGTAAGAAAAAATAAAACTGGCCACACCCTCAGCTGCTACCATTTTGGGCCCAGTACTTGCCTGCTTCACTCGATAGGCATATTTAAAGCAGAGGTAGGACTGTTGGGTCCTTACAGACCACATGTGCATCGTGTATCATATAGCTCATTACTTGCAATTGCAGTTTTGCTTAGAAGGGGGCAGAATTGTTCTGCAGCCTGCCAGGACGTGTAAGTATGATGATCCTTATCAGGCTGCATTGAGTATCTGGAATCCTAGTTAGGGGCTTGGTAGAGATACCCGTTTCGTTGGGCAGAATTGTGGGTATGAGATCGGAAAAGTAGGTTTAGTGCATCATAGGAAGCTGGCTTGAGAAGTTTGCTTACTGTCACTTGCATGGCAATTTTGTAAGAGGGTTTTGAGGCAGACTCTTTCTTTAACTTGTCACTGGAGAGAGAGCCATGTTTCTCTAATGCTTCAATTTCCACAGCAGTGTGTCTCGTTGGAAGAAACTGGCAGAGCCGATTAAGGGAGCTGCAGTGTTTGAGGGAACTGTGGTGCAGCAGACATTGGAGAAAGGGGATTTGAGGACTCTGAGTGATGGGAAGAGACTTGGAGAAATCCTTTTGTGAACCTGGTTTACACGATGCACAGCTATCTTCAGAGGTCCCTAGGGCTTCTTAAAGTTGATGTTAATGAACTGGTTATTTCTTCTGACTTACCTGGGAAGGGAAATTGTGATTAAACCTTTACTTGGGGGAAGGGAAGGCTAAGGGAGGAAGTGGTGAAGGAAACACGATGCACAGCTATCTTCAGAGGTCCCTAGGGCTTCTTAAAGTTGATGTTAATGAACTGTTTATTTCTTCTGACTTACCTGGGAAGGGAAATTGTGATTAAACCTTTACTTGGGGGAAGGGAAGGCTAAGGGAGGAAGTGGTGAAGGAAGAAGGAGTTTGGGAGAACGTGAGCTTGCTAAACAGGGCTATTTGATAGCATAGGTCTTCCTTGGAGCTTCACATACCTTTGGGTATTGGTTGCCGGACTAATCCTGCAGTGTGAGTAAGTCATATTTAGAAATGCCTGGGCGTGATTCCTGGGGTTCAGTTACTTTACTGCAAGGTGTAAGCTTTACTCATTTCAGTGCAGAAAACATGTATGCCGTGGGAAGGAAGAAAGCGGGCACTTTTTCTCCCCTTCCCACCTCTTTATTGTCCTCGGGTGCAATGCCATTTGATATTGTCAGTTCTGAAATACATTGAACGTTTTATTCTCAGGCTGCTGGGATTATTGCTGACATAGACCATGGGTCCTGCAGCCAGCCTCCTGTATGGAAATGGAAGAAAAGAAATTCAATCTGTAAATGAGTCTCTGTCTTGGGGCTTTGTAGTGGCAAATTGTGTGAATGAGTGAATTGAAAAGGTGCCTGGTTTATACCATCGTGAATACCCAGGCCTTAGATAAATATTGACACCAGTATTGTGACAGGCCTACCATTTATCCCATTTTCCTAGGAATAAAAGATCTTTTCTCAGGCACTCCTGACCTTATAAACCATCCTGACGAGTTTGTCCAGGTGCTTTCTGTACTAGTTCTTTGGGTTTGAGAGTGGGTGGTTTTCTTTGTGCTGTGCAAGCTTAAACCTAACTGAGTCTAAACCTGCTTTGGTTTATCGATCGTGGTTGAGTTTGCTGCAAGTAAACGTAGTTGCCAGCACAGAATTGCAGAGTCATGCTTGTGTGGCCATGCAGACGGGACCTGGGATTGGAACACCTTTTATTTACTTTGACAGTATTTTAGGACTGAGTGTGGGGGAGTGAGGAGAAAGGAAAGCCAGCTTGGGGAGACTTAGCTGGAATACAGGTCAAATCTGTTAGCTAAATGCTTTTTAGAGCAAACTGTCCACACCCTACACCATACTTTGATCCCCTGTATGTCAGGGTATGGCCTCCCACTGAAGAGGGCTGACAGTGCCAATT
Organism: Galeopterus variegatus; assembly: GCF_000696425.1. NCBI lineage: Eukaryota > Metazoa > Chordata > Mammalia > Dermoptera > Cynocephalidae > Galeopterus > Galeopterus variegatus. Next base: position 109,182 of record NW_007730818.1, on the reverse strand, counting down.
TTGTTAGTGTGAAATATGCAGAAGCAGTCTCCCTCCCCATTCCCCACAAGGTACTGTGCTTATTGGAGGGAAATCATGTTGGAGTTGCTTGATGTAGGAAAAGCTAAGCAGAGATTTTGACAGACTTAGATTTGATTATGTCATTTTTTAAAAGGAGTGATTGGTAGTACCCGGGAGTTTGTGTTCATTACTTAGCAAGAGTTAGGCAAAGAAGTCCTAGCTGTTCATAGGTCATATACCTCAGTTTAGCTGATCTCATGGATGTCTGGGTTTGGTGTGACTGTTGGGCTTTGATTTTCAGCTCAGACGTGAAGATACCCTGTGAATTGAATGGCTCTCGTCTCTCCTTAGTGTACAGAGAAGATATGGAGTATCCAAAAGTACACATGGTGTTTCTTAGTTTTGTGCCTGTAATTGGAACTTCAGAAGGAGTCACTTATGATTGACTTTTGGTCAGAGGGCTTTTAATCCCCTTTGCTGGTGATTTTCTTTAAAAAAAGGACTCACAGGGCCGGCCTGTGGCTCACTTGGGAGAGTGTGGTGCTGATAACACCGAGGCCACGGGTTCGGATCCCTATATAGGGATGGCCGGTTAGCTCACTGGGTGAGCGTGGTGCTGACAACACCAAGTCAAGCGTTAAGATCCACTTACCGGTCATTTTTAAAAAGAAAAAATAAAATAAAAAATAAAAAAAGGACTCACATCTCATAGGTACCAATACTCATTATTTGGTTGAGGTATAGTTTAGCAAGTGGAATTTACCTCTAGGATCTACCCTTTAAGATGCATCCTTAGCGGGTAAATGAACTGGAACTACAAACTGTGGGGATGGCTGGGCATGGTGGTGTCCTACCCTGAGCCTCAGTGAATGTAGATGGACCATATAGAAGAGGTGAGGCATCTTTTTAGAGGCCTCGGTGAATGATTTTAAAAAGATTTAAAAAAAAAAAAAAAAAGAAAAAAAAAAAAAAAAGTGTACTGTGGCTCCGTCATTTTCACAGCCAGTTTTCCATTCGACATAGTAAAATATTAATATGTTCAAGGACAGAGGTCGCCCACATCATCTGATTGTGCTTGTGATTTCAGTGAAAAGGAGGTTTCATATTTTAATAACAGAAAGCAGGCTGTGTAAAATAATGCATGCTTAAATACTCTGTGGTTGTTGAACCTTGACTTCGTATCTTCTCAGCCATTTCAACAACCAGAACCAGAGAAATCTTCATTGTCCCCATGCTTCTACAGCAAAGAAAACAATGTGGTAGACAGTCTTTTAAGTTTAGAGATTTTTTTATGACGTCTTAGTATTGTAGAAAGAAAAACTTTGCCTTTTGGCTTCAGCTAAGCATTTCATGACACACATAAACTTTAAAAAGCCCAATGGAAAAATGGACAGAACGAGATCCCAAGTCGATAAGCTAGCTAATAAAGTCAGCGACTTAACTGTTAGCCAGACGGCTGACCTTTTAAAACTGCGGGCTTTCCTTAAAATACTTGGAGATACTTGTGTAACTCCCTGTAATACAATGGATCTGTTCTTGAAAAGTTATGGGTATATTTAGTTTTCTCCTTTGGCTGATTTAATTCCAGGGATCTGCTCTCTGTATTTGAGTGATCTTCATTTTAAGTTTTGAGGTAGCCAGGAAAGGAAGGCTGGTTAAATATAGAAAATTATATAGAGGGAACCTTGCACTTACTCATTTTGTAACATGGAGCATCATGGTAAGTGCAAGTAAACATAGATTTTTATATTAGCTTTATAGATTTTGGATGTTTGGGCTTCACATAGGCACAAAGAGATGTCACAGAGACATTACTGAGCCATGGGTACGTTGTCAGTTGAGAAGTATAGGACACGTGTAAATCGCAATGGAAACCAGATAGGAGACTCCAGAGGATACCTCTAGGAACTGCTGGCTTCCCAGAAAGGATTTTCCTTATGAGCACCTTCAGCCTGGGAAGGTAGTTACACCCACTTATGTCATTTGTCCCTTAAATTTTGTGTGTGGGGGGGGGGGAAGGAAAGAGATGCCGATAACACTAAGGTAAGCTGTTGTTTGTACAGATATGTATTTGTTTCAAAAAAATTTTTTTCATTTCCTTCTTTTTCCCCTTAAGGGGGGTTGGGGGGTGATAAATAGGGTACTTATTTATATTGCTCCTTTGTAACCCAGAGGGTATTTGCCTGAAATTGCGCTTCTGAATACTTTAAAAACAGCAACAAAAATCCCCAATCATTACATGTCTAGAAGTGAGTCACCACTGAGTTTTATTTTCTGTCTTTTGGCATACATTTCTGTAACATGAGGTTCTTATACTAATATTTTCATTGATTGGATTATGTTAGAGAATGAATTGGCAGAAATGAGGGTTAAAAAGCCACAAAATGACCTGGTCTTCCTGGTTCTAGAAAAGTCCTAGACAAGAGTGCTCAGAATGACATGTAATGACTCAGATAGAGGAAAGGCTTCTTTCGTTTGTTTGTTTTGATATTTTAATCTGTGTTGCCCTCACGGGAAGTAATACATTATTGGAGGTTTCACTCCTGAAGAATCAAGAATTGCTGGTTATAGAATTTCCTTATCCCTTCAACCCATTGAAATCCTTGGTTATATCTTCTGCCAGAAAGACAGGCTTGGAATTTGGCCACCCTGTTCTTAGGACCAGGAGTACTTTTTATGGGACTGTGTTAAAATAATTATTTTCATCTTAGATAGCAGTGTTCTTCTCAGGGCCCTTAGGTGTGGGCACGTAGTATGTGAAATCACTCGGTGATACATGGAAAATCATTTCAGTGTATTGGAAAAGGAAATTGATCACAGCATCACTTACGAACGGTGGTTGTGCCAGAGTTTACACAATTCAATTATGTCATGTGACACGTGTAATCAAAGAAGCATTCTTAAGGTGTTGTTAGTTTGCATCTTTCTTATGTATACCCAAAGTTAATGAGTTTTAAAGCTGCATCACATTTTTGGGAAACACCCTGTATTTTGCATTGGTGGTTCCACAGAAAGCTAATCTCCTGAAAGTGGACATTTGTAGGGGCAGAGGGGTAAAGGTGGAGGTGTTAGGAGAGGAAGAACAGTAATCTGTGACCAGGGGGGCAGTGGTAGCCTTTATAAAGCCCTTGGCGAACGTAGGATTCCAAATTTATCCACTAGATTAATATGTCCTCCTTCTTAGCCTTAACCATCCCTCACTTCCTGTCCCTTTTGCCCAACTTGTTTTCTCTACTCCAGAAGCAAAATTCTGTTTCCTGCCTCAATAGAGCATGGTTTTCATTTAGGAGAGTCCTCCATGCTTTAATTGGGAGAACCTCTAGCCTCTAAGCTCATGGCCAGGGGTGAGCCAACGTTCTTGCTGCACTCCTGTCGCTTCTGCTCTCATTGGAGCAGCTTCAGGTCTCCAGTACTACCTTAGAGAAGAGACTGGTGGGGGCAGGGAGCGCCTGGCTTCTGAGGCACCATTCCCCCCACCCCTACTCTGCATAATGGCCAGGCACTCATGAAGTAAAGTTTAAGCTGTGTTACTGGATGGTGCCTGGCAAGGATGACGGGGCGGGGGTGGGAGGGGGGATGTTGTGCAGGTGATGAGTTTGCAGAGTCCTGTAGAGCTTAAGGACTGTCTGAAAGGGTGAATTTGTGATTCCTTTTGGGAGATGGTAATGGAGAGAATAGGCAATCCCATCCCGAGTGACCAAACTTCTGGCCCCTCTCCTCCTCCTCCCCATTTCTAAGTTTCTGCAAAGCACTACTCTAATAGCAAAACCAAATGGTGGCTGGAGGCACCTCTTCCCTGCTGGGATGGTCACGCTGGTGTTCCCTTTGTGGCAGGCTTGTGGGAGGGTCAGGCCAGTGGCAAGCAGCTATTCCCTGCTCAAATTCCTTTTGCTTGTAAAGTACCTACCAACTGCAGAGCTGGAGTGCCTCTTCTTAATTAACTTAATTAATCTTTAGGGGTTAATGATGCACATACCATATTAATGAGAGACTATTATGGGGAATTTGTGGGCTTCCCCACTGTACCAACCTCTCCCAAGCATGAAACTGCTTAAATTACAAATAAATAAAAAAATAAAAATTATACCCAATTACTTCGTCTCTCTTTGGCCAAACTAAGATTTTGGTAGGAAAAACAGATCCCAGAATCTCCTGTTTGAAGGGGTGATATACAAAGAAATGCTAACTGCTTTCAGGGATGGCGAAAAAACATTTTGGGTCTCTTGATTATTTAGCTCAAAACTTCTAAGTAGATGAACAAAGAGATATTCTGTTGCTATGGAAATCAACTTTAATAGCCCTGTAGATTAATGTTCATGAGGGACCTGGGACTAGGATTTGTTAAAGTTTATGTGACCCTTGACTTAACTGCCTTGTAGATGTGGGCCTGGCGGCATGGGGGTCCTCTTCTCGATTTGCCCTAGAACCATTCCAGTCTTGTCTCTTTTCTTTCTAGGAAGTCCTGACTCCTTTGCCTTTCTGTATGTTTGTTTTACTCCGTACCCTTCATGCCTTACTTTACTTCTCTGGCCTCATTTCCCAAGACTTCCTTAAAAAATGTGCGCTTCTCTTCTTCCAGGCTTAGCTGAGGACTTGTGTTTTCTGCTAAACCTTCTGATGGAGTTTGGATATGTTGTCCCCTCCAAAACTCATGTGGAAATTTGATCTCCAATGTGGCAGTGTTGTGATTGAGTCATGGGGGCAGATCCCTCATGAATGGATTAATGCTCTCCCTGGGGGAGGAGGGGTAGTGAGTGAGTTTTCTCTCTGTTAGCTCCCTCGAAAGCTGATTGTTTAAAGGACCCTAGCACCTCATTTCTCTTTCTTTTGCTTCCTCTCGCCATGTGATCTGCTCGTACCCGCCAGCAGCCTGCTGTTTTCCGCCATGAGTAGAAACAGCCTGAGGCCCATGCCAGATGCAACTGCCCCAGAATCGTAAGCCAAATAAATCTCTCTTCTTTATAAATCACCCAGTCTCAGATATTCTGTTACAGCAACACAGAACAGACTAAAACACCTTCCTCATCACAACTGATTTTCCACACTCTGGATGCCATCTGGACTCAGTGTTATCCATACCATAGATGACAAATTCAGGTGCTCATAGCGACAAGACAGATAACTGCCAATGAGTAAAGAGGGCCTGGGTGAGACAATAAGGAATGGTGAGGTCTGTGGTAAAGGGACTGTTAAATGCATGTAGCTGATCGTTGCTGTCAGGAATGCTGGCCCGGTGATTATTATTAAGAGAAGCTGAAACTTTCATTTTTTTGGTGAAAACTTTATGTTTCTACAAACACTTTTTAGTTCAAAACAAAGAGACAAGTTTCCCTGGAGCCTAGCTTTGGCCCAAGAGCTACCAGTTTGCAACTCCGGGTCTGCCATCACAGGCTGCTTGCTATATGAGAGTCTTCGGCTGTAGTTATTTGGTTGAGAGTCTTATCTGACCAGTAGGTTGTAAACTTCTTCAGGTCACAGACTAGGTCTTATCCTAATTTGTATCAGAATCTATCACAGTGCAGTATACATTGTAGATACTCAGTAGATATTTGTTGGGTGCTAGAGGAAAAAGACAGACCTGTACTCAGATTAACCACAGACCTGGGTGAGATGTGTGAACTGTTAAGGTAGAAAAGCACATGTAAGACCTTATGGGATTACAGAGGCAGGGATGAGTGACTTCTCCCTAGTCTTAGGCATTAGAATTCAGAGGCCCATGCTGATTAGTATAGTGATTTTAAGGAGTAAAAATAAGCAGTGACTCTGGATCCTTATTTGGCTGGTGTGTATTGTCTCTTCTTTTGAGTTACCTGGTAGGCCTCCTTCATTTGCATAAAGAATGGTCTATATGACATTTTCAAAACTGGAAATAGTTGTGGCTCATTACTGACTTTCTGAAATATAGCCAAAAACTTACAAAATGAGCTGTATATATCATATTGAGATCCAAGTGATTTTTCATTTGATTATTTGCAGAGTGTGCTTCTTTGCCAAGCCTCAGTGTAGGGAATGCTTGGCTGCTGAGCTTACTGAAAAGAGATGGCAGCCAGGACGAACCTTTTCCTGAGCAGGAACCCTAGGAGAAGGTGCCAGAGAAATAATTTCAGTTTAAGATGCAATTTTATCATTCTTAATATAAGCCTTTAATGTGTATTATCAGGATGTTCAGTTGTGGTTTTTGGTTAACGAGGGGAAAGCATCACAACGGAAAGATAAGACCATCTGATATTCTAGGATTTAAAAAAAAAATCTCTTACTCATAAAACCTTACGACATGGGTCTAGGGAACACAATGTAGTGATTTCATGGGAACTTGATGTTTACTACATGTAATTGCTCAGAAGGTAAAAATGCAGCAGAAACAGCCTTAAACGCTTAAGGGATTAAATAACTTTAACACGTCCTATGTTCTTTCTCACTTGCGCCTCTTGAAATCTTGAAAAGACCCATCACTTTTTCCCGGTTAGTCCTAAGCAGGCAATTCCTTTTTAATGGGGAGCAAACAGTGCAAGTTCTGAGGCTGAGAAAGAGATGGACAGCTGGAGCCCTCCATTTCCTGTGAAACAAGAGCCTCCCAGGCCAGTCCCGGGCACCCACTGGTGCTCAGAGGCTGGATCATTGGATGGCCAGATCATTGGATGGCCTCACACTTTTCTTTTCAGCTGTATTATTCCGTTTAGCAAACATCTGAAAGCTTAAAATATGCAAAATAGTGTGAGGTTCAGGAGTCCAGACAGGGTTGAGTAATGGCAAATAGGCTGGCCTGGAAACAAACTGCATATGAAAACCTCATTCCTCCAAGAATGCTTGCCACAGAACTAGGACCAGATCTTCTACTTTGAATGATCATTCTATTAATGTTGAAAAACAGAACCGAACCATGCCTGTGCCGCTCTTTGTAACAAGAGACTTTGCCTGTGTAGTCAGTGGTCAATGAGCAGTGCTTGCTTTGGGCAGTGAAGTGCTAATGATGTTGCTTAACGAAGTGGAGTTATCTCCTTACCACAGCTTACTCAAAAGTAAACCGAACTTTTTATCTTTCAGCTTCTAAGGAGTCAATGAAGTATTGTTCGCCAGCTTTGGACAGCATTTGCCAAGTTTATAATATGTGGTTCTGATTGTAATCCAGGAAGGTGCTGGTCAGATTATGTAAATTCTGATTAAGCCTATAAAATTACTGTCACAGGGCAGTTTTTATTAGGAGTGTCTTCCTAGCAGCATGAATTTTCAAAGGCCTTTTCCCCTATTGGGATGATTAACAACTTTGTGTGCCTGAAGGACTTACTAGTGTTCACATTTTTCAATAAAGCTCTTAATTATTGGGAAACTCAGACTTATTTTTAAAATCCAAGTTTCTTCTGCAGGTACCATTTCACTTGTAGTATTTGTTAATTACTGCATGATTTAGAAATATTTGTTGATTACTTTATGATTTAGGTAGAGGACAATTTAATGGAAATGTCTTCTCTCTGCATCATGCAGTATACTAGCTGCTAGCCATGTGTGACTATTGGACACTTGAAATATGGCTCAAGTAACCAAATAACTGAATTCTTAATTTTGTGTAATTTAAAACATTAGTTTAAATTTTTTTAAAAAATTTTTTTATAACATAGTTGATTGTACATATCTGTGGGGTACAGAGTTGAATATCATTACCTGTGTGTAATATGTGATGCTCAAATCAGGATAATTAATATATTCAACAATGTACAGTGTAATCGTTTTTCATGGCCCTTCACCAATTCCTCTCTTACTGCCCCCCGCCCCCCACCTCTGGTAACCTCAGTTCTGTTCTCTCCTTTTGAAAGTTCAATGTGTTATTGTGAAAATTAGTTTAAATATAAATGTAAGTAGCCACATGGCTAGTGGCTACTGAATTGGACAGCAGAGGCCTAGATAGTGGTGGGGATTTCTCAGCCCCTGAAAGACTTTAGCTCTTCAAATTCTGTGGGGTCAGGGTAGGGGGTCTTGTCAGGAAACATGCTCAGCGAGCAGATGGTTGTTGTGCACTGTTAAACAGTTTGCTTTTCAGACACGCCTGGGTAAAATTTGAGCCATTCTGTGCAGAGGTGCCTCTTGTGTGTTCTGCAAATGGTGGGCCGCACGGTCATCTTTCAGCAGATTAGCTGAGAGAATATCTATGGCTGGGCTCAATTGTTCGAAGATCTGCACACCCTTTGTGCAAGAACAGGGAAAATTTGTGTTATGACAATGGCTGACAAAATGTTTAATGAAAGCTGCAATTGGCAGTAACTAAATTCCCTGAGGTTTCTTTCCTCTCTTCTTTGCTACTGAAAGGGTGTAAAAATGCTTTTGACAGCATCTGTCCTGCTGACAGATGAATTGTTTTGACAGGAGAATCTGAAACCTTCAGCTGAAGACACATTCAGATGTCAGGCCTGGTAAGGGGCAATCATGTTTGTAGAAATAAGTGAGATGCTTTAGATTTGTGTGCATGTCAGCTGCCACCTGAAAGAAAGGCCTCGTTAAAAATTTCTCACTGATTAACCCTTTGTTTGTTCTTGGGCTCCAAGATGAGACTTCAACCCCTTTCTGTAGAGCTCTTGGGCTGAGTAAGCATATTCTCTTAATCATTGAGGAATTAGTATTGTCAGTAAGCACAGCAATCAAAAGGTCAAAAAAAAAAAAAACTTTGTTTAAAAATTTGGAAAAAAATACACCAATATTCACAGCATCATTCGCGGGTTTGGATCCTATATAGGGATGACCGGTGCGCTTACAGCGCTCACTGGCTGAGCGCAGTGCGGCTGGGCTCAAAAGGTCAAAAAAAAAAAAAAAACTTTGTTTAAAAATTTGGAAAAAAATACACCAATATTCACAGCATCATTATTCACAATAGCCAAAGGTAGAAACAACCCAAATATCTGTCAGCAGATAAAAACCAAAATGTGGTCTATACATACAATAGAAATTATTCAGCCTTAAAAAAAATGAAGTTCTGATGCATGCAACAAAATGGATAAATCATGAAGACATTATGTTATGTGAAATAAGCCAGTCGCAAAAGTACAAATTTTACATGATCCTGTATGGTGTGAGGTGCCTAGAGTGGTCAAATTTATAGAGACAGAAGCAGAATAGTGCCTGCCCAGGGGTTGGAGCAGAGGGGAATGGAGAGTTAATGTTTAATGACTACAGAGTTTCAGTTTGGGATGTTGAGAAAGTTCTTGAGATGGATGGTGGTGATGATTGCACAACACTGTGTACTTAATGTCACTGAATGATACACTTAAAAATAATCAAAATGGTAAATTTTATGTTATGTATATTTTACCACAATAAAAAAAAATTATGCTGGGAGTTTGTCTCTCTTAAATGGGCCAAAAAGAAAGTGTCTCTGAGGATTATGTTAACATTATGCTCATCAGAATATAGTAAATATGTGCTCGCTGGTTAGCTCACATGGTTAGAGGGTGGTGCTGATAAAAGCAAGGTCATGGATGCAGATCCCTGTACTGGCCAGCCACCAAAAAAAAAAAAAAATATTTAGTAAATGTTTTCCTCATTTTCTGATGAAGCAATTGAGGATAAGCAGCTTGTTCTGAATTTTGGGACCACTTATTTCTCAGACTTCAAAGCTAGGGCAGCTGTGTGTCCAGACCAGAAATGGTTCCAAGCGATGTAAACTTTGACGGCTTTCTTCTCTTTGTATTGCCAATAGGTTCTCTGAGAGGAGAATTACCCTTTAGAGGCAGTCCCTTGACACTTGTTTGTGGATACGTGGCTTTTCTAGTTCATTGAAACTTGAAAAGTCACCGCATCCAGGCTGACCCAGTGAGAGCTTAAATTTCTGGGTAAAAGTCTCTTTACCATTGCTGCTACTTGCTGGCATCTTAGCATTACCTCCTGATACTACTAAGCTTCTTGGTAATACTGACTTTTAGAAGGGCCTTTTCTTGAGTAGCCCCACCTAAAAAGGAGTATTTGTACATTTCTGAAATTTCAGTAAATTTTGTCTGCTCTTTTTAAGGGAAAGACAAACCAAATAGTGTTGTGACTTAAAATGGTTTTGTTCTAAGTTGCAGAAGAGTATGGATACTTGCTGGGTGGGAAATGAGGGAAGTGATTTTGTTTCAAAATGGAGCCATCAGTTAATTGCATAAAACCCAGTGAGCTCCAGCTGCACCCCTGGCCACTCGTGTAAACCAGAAACTATCCATTCACTTTGAACCTTAATAGCCACAAGAGTGGGTGGCCTGGATTAGGGACAAAAACCAGTGGTCCTCAGGCCAAATGTGGCCTGCAGATATATTTTGTTTGGCGCATTTATAATTACTCTTCTACTTTTTTGTTGTTAAGAATTGAAAAGATTTCACATAAGAATTCAGATTTTGAGCTTCTCTGGAAAACAGATTAGTCTGCACTGGCCCTTATTGCTGGAGTGAATGCCCCTTTAGGTGGTGGACAGGCCTCATCCACACTAGAGAGGGTCACCAGCTGCTTGTTTGTTCTTCTAGGCTCTTCCTTTGTGGTTTCTGAGAGTCTGTGTCTAATGTCTGCTTCAGGTCAACAAGGCCCATTACCTATGATTATGTAAAAGTTGTGGTCACTGTAAACTTACATTACACCCAGAAACAATATTCCCATCCACCTTTTTATGATAATCAGCTAAAACAGAAGAAAATTTCAGCTCTGTCCAGTCCTTTTTCTGTTATGGGGGAATTCTCTCAATTTGGAGATTTTCTTTCCCAAATCTAACCTGTTGATTTCTATGTACCCATTAGTAAATACCCCCAAGCACACACTTGACTTGAAAATGTGGTTTAAAAAGTTATCACCTTCAGTCTTTATGGTAACATAATCTCTGGACAAATTGCTTTTAATTCAGGCTGTGCCAGGAACACAGATGTACCATTAGTTTCAAGTGTAGTTTGACTTTTATTTAGATGAATGCCTTTGAGTTCACAGTGAAATGGCTATCAGCTCTAGGTTAGTATTGATTGAAATGTCTCTGGAGTGAGTTTAAAAGATAGTTGCCACTTAGGTGACACTTTAAGAGACAGACTTTAAATTCATGATTAGCAGTACTGTTAATTGGCAGTAATGTCAATGGAATTAATAGCTGAGATGAAAAATGTTAACCTCTTCAGCATACACAAGGCCTGGTAGTCTTTGGCAGGGAGCAAGAATACAGTGCAAAATAAGAAGTTAGGACCCATTTGGATCACATCTATGTGGCTTTAATTCCTGAGGGATTAAGCTGGTCTGGGTTGAGGTCATGATCAGGGAAGCTCAGCTGACCAAATATTGCCTGGTTTGCTCTTTGTTTGTACCCAAGGGTATAGCTGGGTGAAGAAGGGGAGAGAGATGTAATTCTGAATAATTGAGACAGATGTCATCATCTTCCCTGCCTATGGTTAATACCAGTGTAAATTTCCAACAAATGTCTCCTTTCTCCTGCATGACTATCACTTCCAGTATTTATTCATTGATGTAGGAATACTGTGTTCATAAATAGCCTTATGATTCAGGTTCGCTTTCTGAACAGTCACTTGAACTTTGAGTATACATCTGAACAATTTTTAGTCTTAAGTTCTTGTTTAGACCAAGGTTTCTCAGTCTCCAAATACCAGTATTGACATTTAGGACTGGACAGTTCTCTGTTATGGTGGCTGCTTGTGCATAGTAGGATGTTTAACAGCATCATTGGCTTTTACCCATCAGATGCCAAACCAAAAATGTGTCCAGACATTGTCAAATGTCCCCTGGGGGGCAAAGTCAACCCTGGTTGAGAACCACTGGTTTAGTCAATACACCCCCTCCCCCCATTTCCTTTACCTTTGCTTGATGTTGATGCTTTAGTAAAACATTAATTTAAAAAAAAAAAAGCCATTAGGAATAGCCTTGGCCTTGATAATAGTGCAAAGAATTCGGACCATGACACTTTAACGTGGATAGAGAACTGCTTCACCTTAGAATTTCTTTAAAAGTTGCTAAGTAGTGGAATGGAAGAATGGAATTGGTTGAAATGCATTTGGGTTTAGCCAACCTCAGGTGATTTGGTTTTTCACAGTGTTGCTTTGAGAGCCTTGTTTATGGATGCAAGTGGGGAGGAGGTTTATCTGTGAATCTCAGTATCAGTAAGGTTACTTAAAGTAATGCACAAGACAGGGGCAATTATGAGGAGAGGGCTTGGATTTTTGTGGAGCACTGGGGGAGAAGATTTTGGGATCATGGGGGTAATGCCAAGTGTTGATTCAGTTTTTTTTCTCCCTCCCTTTACCAGAAACCTGAGTTACAACAAACTCTCTAAGATTGACCCTGCTGGTTTTGAGGATGTGCCGAATCTACAGGAAGTGTGAGTGTTCCCCCAAACCTCTGGGGGTGGAGGGACGGAGAACTCTTTGGGAAAATCCTCTCATGCTGCAGTATCGCTTACTCCCCTGGATCAGCAGTCTAAACTTGTGGGAAGGAACATTTGTGTACAGGCTATATAATTTGTGTGACAAATTGTACTACTTACTTAGCTCTCCTTTATCACAGTCCCTCCCTCCTTTCTAGGTTGTCTGTGAAGGGCATGTCACAATCCAGTAGGGACAGAATTACTGGAAGTCACAGGTAGCCAGTGGGTGTATAGGAGAGTCCCCTCCCTTGTGGCCTGATTGGGGAAACATACCTGGGCTGGTGCTTTCTCACACCTAGGCTGGTGCTTTCTCTCCCAGGGAGGGAGAGCAGCCATCCTACTCAATAGTGGTATATGATGCCAGCCCACCCCCTCTGTCTCCCAGGAAACAAAGGTGTAGAAGAACAGACAACAGAAGCTTACCTTTTTCTCCACTTCCAAACAGAGCATTACTGCCTGTAGAACTCCAGCCTTGCTGCCTCCTCAGTTTTGTCATCTTTTTAATGTAAAGAATTCTGCTTTTGACATGGATGTTAGGGTTATCAGGAGTTTTATTTTTTTATTATTATTATTTTTTTTTAAAAGATGACCGGTAAGGGGATCTCAACCCTTGACTTGGTGTTGTCAGCACCACGCTCAGCCAGTGAGTGAACCGGCCATCCCTATATAGGATCCGAACCCGGGGCCTTGGTGTTATCAGCACCGCACTCTACCGAGTGAGCCACGGGCCGGCCCGAGGGTTATCAGGAGTTTTAGCTCCATAGGGACTTTATAGGAACTTTTATATAAGTCATGCATACACACTACAGAAAAATTGGCTACTTTTGAAATGTGTGAAGACTAATGAAAATCACCAGGCATAACCATTGTGAACACTTAGTGAAAAATGTATGCCTATACATACATAATTTTAGGATCAAACTGTGCGTTGTGGTTTTATATCTGTCTTTCCTACTTATTCTTAGATTTTTAAATACTTTATCATGTAAATTAACATTTTTTGAATGACCTGTTTTAATTTTTATGCAAAACTACTATACATGGATGTCCCATAAATCATTCACCCAGTGCTTTTATTAGTCACTATTTTTATTAGACATTATGAGGTGATTTCTTTACACATTTTTGTTATAAGTAACTGACAAAAGTCCTGTTATTCTTTAATTTCATTACTGAGGGCTTATCTAAAGAAAATCTAATTTCATTAGCCTGGTGCAGTTTGCAAAATACTTGCATTCCCTACCCCCACCTCCAAATTCACCAAATTGGTGTGTATGATTTCCATGTCTGTTTAAAACAGGTTTTGACTTCCTAAGTTAAAGAGATGTCAGAGTTGGAAGGGGCTCTGTAATACTTTGTCCAAGACCCTGAGTTTCCCATGAGGTCAATCAGCCAGTGACAGGGGAAAGGAAGTTTGAAGTGGGTCACTGGGTTAGCGCTAGGGCTGCCATGACAAATACCACAGGCTGGGTGGATTACCCAACAGAAATTTCTTTTCTCATAGTTCTGGAGGCTGGAAGGCCAAGGTCAAGGTGTCAGCAGGGCTGGTTTCCTCCAAGTCCTCTCTCCTGGGCTTGTAAATGGCACCCCCCTCACTGTGTCTCACATGGTCTTTCCTCTGTGTGTTATGTGCATATTTTCTCTCCTTAAATGGATACTAGTCATATTGGATGAGGGCCCATCCAGATGACCTCATTTAACCTTAATCACCTCTTCAAAGGCCCTATCTCCAACTATAGTCACATTCTGAAGTACTGGGTTTTGAGTTTCAACATGAATTTTAACACAATTCATCCAATCATAGTCACTCAAGATGATAAACCCAGTCAGTCCATTATGGAGCCAGTTGGGTTCATAAGCCAGTGTTTTCCTCTGATCCAAGCTGTCTTTAATGCTTGTGGTTAAAATATATTCAGATTTTGTGTAAGTCTCAAAGCTTAGTTTTTTTTTCAGAACTGGACAAAATTGGAGTTGGGGTGTTTCCTCTGGCATCACTGAGGCTTTCACTGAACACATGCTTGAGCACCTACTCTGTGCCACTCTGCTCTGGGGGGAACAGGAGTGAATGTGCCACACAGACAGGGCTGGGACTAGGGGAGAGCAAGTGAGGCACCTGCCTCTGCATAGAATTTATGGGGGGCTGAAAACTCAGCAGTCAAGATAAAGGATATTTTGATGCAGTATGGAAAAATATCAAAATGAATGCAAAAAAAAAATAATGAGCAAAATATCACAAGTTTAAATCAAGACAGGATCAGTATTACTGATTCTTTTCCTTTTGCCTCAGGTTTCGTAATGGCCTGACATGGCACTGTTGCTGATCCTGTCTTGATTTAAACTTTTGATATTTTGTTTATTGTGAATTTTGTTCTCCACTCATTTTGATATTCTATAAATATTGCATTAATATATTCTTTGTCCTGATTAGTGAGTCTTTTGGCAGCTCCTTAAATTTTGTGGCCCTCCTCCTGTAATCTCAGCCCTACAGACAAACCTCTCCTCTCCCAGAGCTTGCCTTAAGTTAGGGGAAGCCATGCGCTAAACAGGGAAACCAGTAAGACCTACTGGTGGTAAGTGTTATGGGAAAATAGGATGGGGTTATGTGAGAGCTGTTTCTTTCTTTTTTTCTAAAAATAATTCTGGAGGCATGATAATGGAGATGGGTGGTCAGGAAGGTCATGATGGAGCTGGTGGGAATGATGTCCTCAGGGAGGACTACAGGAACGAGAGCCTCAAGGAAGGATCTGGCTGAGGGCCATTGTGCCTGGTGTGCGTGGAGGGAGGGGTGTGTGGCCAGAGCCTGGATCCTTTAGACCTGGGGACCAGGGTAGATTACATTTTCATCCATCATTGAACTCCTATCAGTTGGGGGTGTGATAGATACTGTGGTGAACACTCTAGCTCCCTTGTTCCACTTGCTCCTTGCCCAGACAGGCTTTCAACATTCATTTGCTTTGGCTCCCTTGACCTCATCTGTAGTCCCCTTCCACTTGGCACTTCTTAGAGTTTGTGCCCCACCCAGTTCTAGAACTGAGAACATCTGACTTCCACCCATCCTTTACTGGAGATGCTGGTGATGTCTTAGAAATACATTTCTCACTTAAAGACAGTCATAATAATTATAGTAGCACTGTGCTAGTAAGCCTTCGGGGAATACGACCTCATCTAACCCTCACACCAACTCTGTGATGTAAGAGATTTTCTTTACTTAACAAGAATTTTCTTCACTTTACAGAGGAGGAAACGGAAGCTCGGGGAGGTTAAAGAAGCTTGCACAGTGTCACATGGTTGGTAAAGCTGAGAGTTGAACTCAAATCCGTGTGATTCCAGAACCTGTGCATTTAATCCTGAGCTGCACTACCTTAAATTCCCACTTCCCTCATCTTAATCTCAGCATTCAATTGAAGTTTAAAAAAAGACACAGGAAACCCAGCATTCCTCTCTCTGCTTCACTGTTTGTACACCAGTCTTCTCTTTGTGGGTAAAGAGTCTTCCCTCTTATTCCCCCAGACCCGTTTTCCAAACCCACACTGTCCTTCAAGCCTGCCCTCCCCGCCACACACTCACACACCAACACACACACACCACCACCACTCCCCACCCCCCAGCCACCCCACCCTCGGCTTTTTCTCCCTTCCCTGAACATCTGTTGCATTTCTAGGTGGTGTGATGACCCTAGCCCCATCCTGTGCTCTTTCTGTTTTGTGTGTGAATTCTCTCCTTCCTGCTGCCATTGCACTCATGAAGATTGACCATAAGCTAGCCATTATGCTAAACACTATACTTCTTATCACGTTCACCTGTTTCACACAGCTGAAGGAAGCGAGGCATGGGATTTAGCTTAAATTGTACAGGTAGCAAGTGGTAGAACTGGGCGCATGTCCACAATCTAACTTCTGGTCCACGTTCTCTGTGGCAGCACTCCCTTCCTGAGTGTGGGAGTTGAAAGACAGAAGTCATATCTTGTATTACAATGTGGTGTAATGGGGAAAACGTTCATTCTGGCAGGAACTGACCTGGGTTTGAGTTCTGGTTCTGCCCCTGACAGTGTCTGTGTCCCTTGACAAGTTACTTAGCTCTTCAGTGCTTCCTTTCCCTCTTCTGTAGCATTGCCATAATAACACATTTATCAGTATTGTTGTAGTTATTAATTAAAGATGATGTACAGGGCCTTGCACATGGGAAGGGCTCGTTGAATGTTATTTCCCATCTCTTCTGCTACCTTTGGAATTGCACAGCTCCCCTGGCTGGGTGCATTGTTTAGATACAAATGCTTGAGGGCCGACAGGTTAAACCTGTTGCCACTGTGACCACCTTTTGTCCCTGGCATCACTCCCTGTCTTGTGGGATGCATGAGACTAATTCAGGGGTGCCCAGAGCAGCAGAACTTCTCACTGGTAAAGATCTGTGTGTTTCCCTAACGGAATTCTAATACATTGTGAAGATAGAAAGAGGCTCTCAGGAGTGAGGGGTGGGGAGGTAGGGAACAATACTGAAAAGAAGAAAAAAGTCATAGTTGACACACTATTGCTACAGAACTAACTGGGCTTGAGTGTTTCTCAGGAGTTGTCAATTCTCCCAACCCTGCAGAGCCTTCAGATTCTGGAAACCTCAGAGAGAGGGAACCACAGACTTGCAAAACAGTAGGCGGTGGTTTAGCCATGGTTTTATTTTGGAGGCCCCAGAACCACATAATATTATGGGCTGGTTGGAGAGGGAAGGCAAACCCTTCTCAGGCCCCTGGAGGACATGAGGATACTTGTGCAGCTGCTTCCAAGCCACACGGTCTGCACTGCTCACAGCCCTGAGGAAAGCCCACCAGGGAGTGCCTGCAGCCCAGGTCCTGGACGGCAAGGCTCCTCTACTAATAAGAGGGGCTATTTATACAGTCCTCTATAGAAACTGTACTCAGATCACATTACTGCTGCCTGGCCCGTAAGTGCTTGCCAGGGCCACTGACCTAAAATGTTCCTGAAGGCAGTGAGGAAGCATGGAGTTTGCCCTGCCGTTGGGCACTTATGGCTTCCCCTCCTCTGTCTTGGGCTGCCGCTTCCCCCAGAGTGTGTTTGCGTGCACGCTTCTGTGTGTGTGTGCATGTTGGTGGTATGTTCAAGGGAAGGTGCAATAACGAGGGTGCCTTTTGAGGCACTGCATTTTGGCTTTGAATTACTACCACCTGTTAAGCATTTCCTAGGTATCTGGCTATATCATAAGCTCATAGGTTTAATTATTTCAGCTGGATCCTGCCAAAACCCTACAAAGCTGGTACTTGTTTTATTTACACTTTTCAGAAGAGAAAACTAAGATACAGCAAGGTTATTGAATATTTGCTGAAGGTTATTTGATTGGAAAAGGGCGAAATTGGAGTTGAGTGAACCCAGGTCTGTCTGATTTCAAAATCCAAGCTGTAGAATCCCCTCCTAAAATCCCTGCTCTGCCGGTCTGTAACTATGCCTCAGTTTCTTCTTTTAAGGTGGGGTGATAATTTAGTATTTTCCTCAGAAGGTTGGCATATTATCCAGTGAGAAGTTGCACATAGAGAATTTAGGACTGAGCCCAGCTCATAGTAAGTGTTCAGCCTTTTTATTGTTTATGTTATTGTTTGAAATTGCTGATTTAAAGTAACTATATCCTATTTCATTATACTAAAATAACTTTATCTGGCCATCGGGTATAGAAGCTATAATATATCATTAAGTCCGACTGAGCCCAGCTCATAGTAAGTGTTCAGCCTTTTTATTGTTTATGTTATTGTTTGAAATTACTGATTTAAAGTAACTATATCCTATTTCATTATACTAAAATAACTTTATCTGGCCATCGGGTATAGAAGCTATAATATATCATTAAGTCTTGCCAAAGCATGATTTAGTATGCATTATTCTCAAGTAACTAAAGCATAATAAAGTTTTTGATTAAGTGGCTCTGACCTCAAAACCTGTGCTCCTACCTGCTACTGATGGCTTACTCCCTTTTAAGAAACAAAACCAACAGAAGTTCCAACCCCCTGCCCAACTTTGATTGTTATTAATTGCAGCTCTGTCTGTATTTGGAAGCAACCAAAACCAACCACTGTGTCTGCCAATAGCGACTGGCTAAATAAATTGTGGCTCATTCATACCAGCAGAAGACTTCTGTGCAGCTGATTCAAAGAATTGTAGAGATCTCCAAGATAAATTACTAAGGGAAACAGTGGTCAGCACAGTCTGTATAATACACATGCATTTGCATACAAGTAAAATATGTGTGTTTCTCTAGTAGCCAGCAGCAGGAGCTTCAGAGGCAGGCCAGAGGACAGAAGTGCAAGGAAGCTTTATTTTTAACTATATATTCCTTGTATTCTTTTTTGAAATAATTTGTAATTCTTACTGATTTTACTGTGTGCTTATATCAGATATTCAATAAATAGATAAATAAATAAATATGACAAGAAAATGCACGGTAACCCAAAATTACTCCTTGGGTTGGTTTTACATTTTGTTTGTTGAAGGCAAATTTGATTAAGATAATGACAAGGGTGAGGATAATGATGTATTGTGAAATGCCCTTTTTAACATTTGCATCTCGTAAAATATGAAACTTCCTTTAACCAAGCCAAGTAAATGGAAGTTTTGAGAGAAAGCCAAGAGAAGAGAAAGGCCCAGTCCCAGCTGACCTTATGGGTTGAGTCAGGAAAGGTCCCACCTCCAGGTTCTGCCCTGGGGTCAGGCAATCCGTGCAGTGCCATTTACCTTCTTACGCCTTCTGCAGCTCCCAAGTGGGTCGTTATTCGTGGTCTGATGCATCTGAGGCACTTCTTGGTCCTGAGTCATCAGGAAAAGGTTTAGTTATAGAAGCTAGCCATTTCAGAAAGATTTTTAGGGCCTTGGATGGAAGTAAATTTTGGAAGGCGATGTGGGGGGTGGTAAATTTTGGGGTGTGTGTGGAGGGCAAGGTGTGAAGGGTAGAAGACTGTGCAACCCTAGATAGTCAAAAGATTTCATCAGACATAATCCTTAATTCCTAAAATTTCCTTATTCATGGAGACTTTGCTAAACTTCCCAAGTGCCTTTTCCCTCAAAGCTCCAGCTGTGCTATTTTTGACCAGTCTCTATTTCAGTCTGGCAAGAAGTTCTTCGTGTTTCAGAGTGGGAGTTTGGCCTCTGTTGCCTTCTGAGGATAGTATTCCTGTTTCAACAGGGTACAGAGCGAACAAAGGAAAAGCCAGGAGTGGTGGGGCTGAAGTAGAATGATGTAGAAGTAAGCTAGCTGCGTAGCTCCTCTCCTGTGGGCTCCGACTGTCCTCTTCCTAAGTCTGGCAGCCCTGTTGAGATTAGAGCCTGCTATTTCTGACTGAGCCTGTTGAGCGCAAGCTGCTCATGGAGACACACACGTCCCCTTAATCATCAGCACCGGTCCTCTGCCCCTATATACTCCACTTCCAGTGGCTCTGTCAAGATTTGTAATATTATTGTGCCTCCTTTCCTGGTTCACTTATTTCTGTGAAATTGGGTAGAGCAGTTTGTCACATGCACAGTAAGGCTGGCCTTGAGACCAATCTCATCAGCCAAAATCCCCCTGCACAAAAGCCCCATACTCTTGGTTTCTGGTTTAAAGGGAAAGCAGAAACAATCTGATTTAGGGGGCCCTCAGATAAGAGACTGTTAAAGTAATTAATTGTCTATTTCAGCACACAAACAAGGGCCCTTTAAGTGGAGAAAAGATTTGCCACATGATACAGGTCTGCTTTCTCTCTGCCAGATGCTTCAGCCATGAAGCAATTGAAACAGGCATTCTATGTCCCCCTGGCCCTGTAATTGCCAAGCTTCATCCCTAACTGGCTTTGGCACAGAAGATAGCAAATGGGATAATTCAAGGCCTGTATTTTTTCTTTCTCCTATTCATTTCTATAAAAGATGGCAGGCAACCAGATTATCCTGTTCAAGCGAATGCTAGCTGTGTACTTGTTTGAATACAGCTGTCATTACAGTGGCCTTGTCTTCAAACAGCAACAGGGTGCTCTATGTAAGACATACCTCCCTTAAAAAATTGAGAATAATATAACCCAGTTTTATCCCCTTTGACTTTGCATCTCAAATACAATTTCTTTCCAGCCTGTCACCCGGCAGAAAGCCTGAAGTCTGTGCTTTGGCTTTCTTAAGGGTTTTTGGGCTCACTTTGCAAGTTTGATTTTGGATTCTCTTCCCAGATTTGGAAACACATATCCATGTAAGGAGGCCAGATTGCACAGCCTCTGGGGGCAGACTAGGCGAACTGTGTTCTGGTTCATGGGCTTCCCCTTCTACTAAGACACATTAACTATGGAAATAGAGATTTAGAGTGTTCAATTGGGAAGGGAGCTTGGAGAGCATCTCTTGTCTACAGAGAATTTTCAAAATGTCTGTGCAAAAGCATGTGTACATATGTCTGTCTTCCTGGAAGATGCATCCGGAGGCTCATCAAGAGTCCAGAGAAGCTGGAACCGCCAATGGATGAGAGGCTCTGAGTACAGCTCCCTTGTTATTTCACAGATGAGGCATTGAAATAATTGGTCCCACATGTCACAAGCACCTCAGAACTCCATACCAGGGAGTGTGTGAGTCTCCTATTCTTTTTTTGCACATGTTGGCCTTTAGATGAGGCATTGAAATAATTGGTCCCACATGTCACAAGCACCTCAGAACTCCATACCAGGGGGTGTGTGAGTCTCCTATTCTTTTTTTGCACATGTTGGCCTTGGGCAAGGGCAGGACACTGTCCCAGACATGTAAAAACAGCCAGGAGGGAAAAGGTCTTTCTCCTCAAAGCCCACCAGCAGCGCCCTTGTTGATAGTCTTGGGGGCTCTTTTGTCTGAACCTGCATTTCGGCTGTTCTTGCTGTTCCTTGTCTCTTAGTCTTGATTTCTGAGCTCATGGGAAGCTGGTGGAAGACAAGAGATGTTCCCCCTTAGCATTTATTTCTAACCATGGGTATGATAAATGGTTAGTGTCTTTGACCTCATAGGACTTCTCCCTTTAAAAACTCACCTTTAAATTCTTTGTCTTTTATTCAGCATCATAATATATTCTTACTATGGCTAACTCAGCAGTGTTTTTTGATTTCCCTTGTATGTGTATGATTTCAAACTATGAATTTAAATGCTTTAAATGATTAATTTTTTTTTGTTGTTACAGGTACCTCAATAATAATGAGTTGACGGCCATTCCATCCTTGGGTGCAGCTTCATTGCAGGTTGTCTCCCTCTTCCTGTAAGTGGTGCCGTTTGGGGGCCCTGGCTGTGTGGGGAGGATGTGGTGTTATCTTGCTGATACTTGGTGGCAGGAGGACTTGTGTTCATGTGCTTTCTGGTGAAGAATGGCCTTTCTTCTTGTAGCCCTAATGACTGTGATAAATACCTTGCTTGCTGTTTTGGGGTTTGTAGAATTAAAAGCTGGACGTTTTCCCTTGTCTCTAATTTGGGGGGAAATAGGTCTTTTTTATTGCCTAGAGATACACAGAACTATATTTCTTGCTCTTGGTGGTTAAGCTGCAACTTGGGTGAATAAACTGGAGTTAAAGGAAGCTGCATGAATTATAAGACAGTAAGCTCATCTTTGTGCCAGTGAATTTGGTAATGTAACTCAGTTTACTTGTATGGCTTCAAAAAAAGGAAGTGCCCCCAGGTGTCTGAAATCAGCGTAGAAGTAAAAAATTAGTTGTTGTGGTCAAGTGTTAGACAAAATGCAACCTGTTTATTATAGATAACACACTGGAAATGGAAAAGGGTATAAAGGGTCTTAACTAAAAATGGAAGGGAAGAAGCCATAGGAGATGTTAAAAGCTTTCACTGGAGAATTAAGCACTTGGACTTACCCCCATTTCTTCAGCAGTCAGGTGGAGGTGCTTGCTTGTTTTAAACTCACTGAGTTGTTTCCACCTATGCCAGCTGTGAGTCCCACAGTTTTCTCGACCAGATTTTATTGGTGCTTCCCCAGCAGAACACCTCCCTCTTCACACTGAATTTCCTGTTTCTACTCCAGCCCTTGCTTGTTCTTATTTTATATTGATTTTGCTGGTTTTATAATTCATTTGGTCACCTGTATGGATCTTTTTTCTCTACATGGAGCACGCTGAGCAGAGGGACTTGGCAGGAAAGTACTATTAATATGGTTGCTAGTGTAGTTTGCAGATCTCAGATGTTTCCTGGCAGCAGGACCTGTGTTCAGGAGGTGCTGTGTCCTTGTGAAACTAGGTAGATTGTGGGGTTACAGGAGAGCCTGGGGGATATTTTGGCTTACTTTTTCTATTCTGGACAGATGATTTAATGTCTCTGACCCTCATTTTCCTTATTTACAAAATGCGTTCCCAATCCACTTTATGCATAGGGAGAGTGAGGCCAAAGTTAAAGGGGAGTGGAATGTATATGAAGCTCCTGGCGTTGTATGTGAAACCTAGCATTTGACAGATGTTGGGTGCTTCTGGTTGGTGGCTAGTTGTCACATAGCTCCTTGGGCCTTGGCAAGATCTCACCTTTAGGGCCACAGGATTTGTGAGTCACTCGTTTTTCCCATGAAGTGCCAGAGTGAAGGTTGTGGCCCTTTGTTCTCTTGATGGATAGGCAAGGCGTCTGACTTTCTTGTACCTACTTGGGCTGTGTGCCCAGCATCTGGAAGGTGTTTAATTGCTGGTTAAATTAAATGAGTTAGTCTTACATCAGACTAATTAGGAATGTGATAATCTCTTGTGTGTTCATAAAGCTCTTGAAGATGCTTATAACATCTTGCTGCTTAAAGCACAGGTCATGGACCTGCAATGTCATATTAACTCCAAGCTTGTTAGAAATGCAGAATCTCAGGCCTCATCCCAGCGCTACTGGATAAGGAACTGCATTTAACAAGATTCCTGGCCATCTTCCCACTCATTAAAGTTTGAGAAGTGCTGGTTTAAACTCTCCACGTTCCTCACTTGGTGAGGAAGCTAGGGCCCCAGACAAGAAACTGGGGCTCCCTGAAATTCTTCTTAAGTTGCACTGGTGAGAGGTGGAACTGAGACCAGACACACATGCCTCTACTTTGCTTCTCTACATACTCCATGCACTCAGTACAGGAGCATGGCAGGTGACTCTGAGCCACTCTTTGCCAGAGGTAGGCAGGGCCCCCACCTTGCCCCAGGGCATGTGGCACTTTGAATCCCGCCTGGCTCTGCTGGCTAAAAATACATTTCTGTTCCTTGGCCCAAGAGCCAGGAGCAGTGGGGCTGTTTGGCCTTGTTCCTGCTATTCCATTAGACAGAACTGAAATATGTAAAGCAAGGGGGACGCCTGGCTCTGCTGGCTAAAAATACATTTCTGTTCCTTGGCCCAAGAGCCAGGAGCAGTGGACTGTTTGGCCTTGTTCCTGCTATTCCATTAGACAGAACTGAAATATGTAAAGCAAGGGGGAAAAAAAAAAAGACTCCCTCCCTGTTTTGATTCGGTTTGGAAAATGCAGGTTAGCATTGGCAGTCAACCTCTTTGGCCTGAAGCTGGTCTCCATCTGACTTGGTCAATGATTTCTCTGAAACCACAGAAACTGAAAGGTCTTTATCTTAGTTTTCTCTGAGGTGCCTGTGTTCCCTGTTCTTAGACTGGATGCCTGGATTTAGTGCCTGCAGAAGGTTAGCAGTGTAAAAGCTGGATAGGAGGATTATAGATAATTTTGCTATCATCCTTCATGCCTTTCTGTATTTCCAAAATGGACCAGGGGGAAAATAACAGAACAGACAGCAGGTGAGCTTCACTTTACAGCCAAAAGGACAACCTTTTCCAGTCCTAACTGATAAAGGCAGAGGACTTAGCATCTCCATCCACGTGATGATTCCAGTTGCTCAGGCCTTGGAGAGCATGTTTTGCTGATGTGTCTGTTGCTTTTCAGAAGTACAGAACTAAAAGGTGTCAGGTGTCATTTGTTCCACACATATTTAGTAGGTATCTTCTGTGCACCTGCAGTTGTGGCCCAGAGGCCATCCCAAGGTGATGCAGAAGCCCCTGCAGTGTCTGAAAATGTTGTGGTTCATAGTTAGACGCTTACAGTCCTTAATCTCCAAATTCTTATTCCCCTTTTGTGGACAGGCGGAGGATCATAAAAATAATGAGAATGTGCAGAGGGAATAGAGCAGATGTCTGCTGAGGAGGAGCTGGAATAACTTTCTCGGGACAAGTTTATAGGCAGGTGCATCAGAGGAAAGTGGGGACCAGGCGTGTGACCAGCTCTGTCTCTGATTCAGTTGTGACCTCGGATAAATTGTTTTTTTCTTATTTGTTGAATGGGGGAGTTGAACAAGATGGTAAAAGCACCTTCTGTGACTCGGAAATCAAGACTAGGGGCAATAAAGTCACAAAAGACACAGTTACCCACATCAAGTAACCCCTATTGCTGCTTTATATCTTTTAACAGAAGCAGTAGATTTGTGATTTTTTTTAGCTCAGACACCTGTCATTATGGACTTTCGCCTCTGGAAGCTGGCTCTTCGTTGCTCTGTTCCATTTGCTTACATGGGAGTGCTCCAGGGAGGGCTCAGACACCGCAGCCCTGCTGTGCTGGGTGTCACAGTTGGGAGGGCCTCCTGGGAAGAGGTTTTGTTTTGTGCCTGGGTTTAATATCAGGGCTTCAAAGGAGAGCTCCAGAGTTTTGGGAAGCAGAGTCATGCAGCAAAATATCAATTGGTTAGTACTTTCCAATTAAAGGAATCTAACTCAGTTAAAGTATTTGTTAAAGAACAGATTTATTTGCGTTGACTTCTGAAGTTAGTGCTAAAGCCATTTGCCCTCAATAACAGAAAGCGTAAAACTCAAGGAAAGTTTCAAATAGGATTGGGTTTGAGTGAGGGAGCTAATTTCATAAAATAGTTCTCAGAAAAAGAAGCAGACTTTTGTTAAATGGGGGCAGAATCTGCCAATAGATTTTTATGTTTGAGATTTTTTTTTTTAATGTGAAGTCCAGGAAACTCAAGTTACGATTCCCACAGCAACAGTAATTTTGTCTGATGCATAAGCAACATTTCTGTTGAACAAAAATTTCCGCTTTTCCTGGGGTGTTACTGCACTTGTATGATTGAGAAGATTAGTTACAGTGGAAATGGTTGAATTTTTTCAGTCCTAGGAGAAAAAAGCATGCTGTGAAATGTGCTTTAGCTCTACGTCTGCTGTACAGAGGCTGTCACATATTTCCCACCTGGCCCTTGGCTGTGTCCACCTAACTACTTTTCCAGTTGGTGTGTACGAGAAGTATTTCAGACCTGATCCCTTAACCATGCCTTGTCATTCACTCTCCCCCAGTCTGTGTCCTCCATCAGGTAGGAGATGTAGGCAAAACGTAGGTGCATATAATTACTTGTGGCTTTCTGATATTGCTGTTTAAAATTCATTAGGTTTACTTTTTTTTTTTTCCTTTTTGTCTTTTTTACTGACCGGCAATGGGATCGCAACCCTCGGTGTCGCGCCCGCACCGGGGACTGGCAACGGGATCGCAACCCTCGGTGTTGCGCCCGCACCGTGCTCAGCCAGTGAGCAGGAACCGGTCTCCACATGGGATCCGAACCCTCGGCGGGAGCGCCACCGCGCTCCCAAGCGGCACACTCTCCAGCGCGCCACCAGGCCGGCCCAGGTTTACTTTGTTTTTGAAAACACGTTGAAGTGCCTTTTACTTCTAATCCTGAAAACATTTTTGAAAAGTTTTTGTGGAGATAACATACCATAAACTCACAATTTTAATGTGTACAATCCAGCCACTTTTAGAACGTTCTCAATGTCCGCCACCATCACCATCTCATTCCAGAACATTTTCATCACCCCAGAATCCTTAAGCAGTCACTTCTTACATCCCCCTTACTCTAGCTCCTGGCAGCCACTTACCTGAGAACTAGTTTTTATTTTGAGGAAAGTATTTGTTTCTCATGTGAAAAAGTGTACCTAGACTCAGTTGATTAGAGCACAGCCTTGTAACACCACAGTCATGGGTTTGGATCTCTGTACTGACCAGCCACCAAAAAATACCACACCAAAACATTAAAAAAAAAAAAATTCCACAAATGCACCTAAGAAGACTCAGACTATGGATAATTAAAATAAAAAGATCAGAGGTGGCTTTAACTACTCTATTTTGCTGTGACCTCTTAGCCACAGAAAAACTGATTGAATAAAAGGATGGGATACTTAACGTCTTTTTATTGTAACTTCTGGAGAATAAAACTTGGAAGGAAAGAAACATGGTGTCCTGTCTGTGTCCCCACTCAGAGTAAGGGAAAAGGGTAAGGACCCCAGGTGGAGTTTGAGGAATCAGAGACATTGAATGTCAGAGCCCTCTTCTTGGCTGGCTGTGCTGGTGAAGTAAAATCAATAGGAATACTTAACTCTCAGAGTACCTAGCAAACCGTCTAGAAAAGAGAGGGGTGAGATCAATCTTCTTTACAGGCTCATTAATGTAAAGATCAATTCACATTAGAGTGTAATCAAAGAGTGAGCCTTCTCGGCGAGGCAGCAATGATCTATCTGCTGCCGCTCAGAGCTGGGGAGAATAATTAGAAGCCCTCAGAGCCCAGCCTGGCCCCAGGGGAAGAAGGGACCCAGAATTCAACTTCAGAAAATTGGGCTCAGCTTCAGAACCTGAGCTTAGGCTGTTAATAATCAGGCTTGGAACACAGGTGAAAGTGTACTGAGTAATAAGCAGTCAGCTGGCATTCTGAAACTGTGTGTGTGTGCATGTGTGCACATGCGCCTGTGTGCATACATGCACGGGGGTGGGGGGTTATTCTCCCCCTAAGGAGTTGGGTTGAGGCCTCTTGGTTTTCTCTTCACTTAGGTGCCCTTAAAACTTTCTTTGTAGGGCCGGCCCTGTGGCTCACTCGGGAGAGTGTGGTGCTGATAACACCAAGGCCACGGGTTCAGATCCTATATAGGGATGGCCGGTTAGCTCAGTGGCTGAGCGTGGTGCTGACAACACCAAGTCAAGGGTTAAGATCCCCTTACCGGTCATCTTTAAAAAACAAAAAACAAAAAAACTTTCTTTGTATTGCATCACCTGAAAGAAGGTCATCATTTGCAGACCTAATAAAGAGTCGATGTGGAAATCTTCTTTTACCTGAAAGCATGAAAAAATAGGTTGTCTTTAAAAGTTGAGTGGTAATCTCCAATGGTGGAACTCTTTGTATACAAGTGTACTTCAAAAAGTTCATGGAAAGATTCATAGTCTCTTTTAAAATTCAATTTTCTACAGACTTTTTGAAGTACCCTCAATTTATTCATAGGAACCTGTGGGCATTGTAAGTCTGTGTACAGTTGAGGTGGATGTAGAGATTCTCCCCAAGATAAAGTATCATCCTGTCTGTCCTGTGGAGGAAACATCTGCAGGACCATCCACCAGTCATCTTATTAAGAGTGGATCTTATCAAGTGTGTTTGTTAGAAAATGTGGAAATGGTAGGTCTGTCCCCATTTTACTTTGGAGAGGCTTCCTCCATGCAGAAACCCAGTTTAGCTTCACTGTTTAAGGAAGGCCAGTCCATTTGGGTATCAGTGTAAAAATAAACCTTACCTAACCATTGGCCTTTTATTTGCTCTGGCAATAAAACACATTCTCATCAAGAGCTAGTCCAGCTACTTTGGGAGGAAACTGTAGGCAAAGTTGTTTTTTAAAAGGCCCAGGTCGAGTTTGAGTGCATGTCTTTTGTTCCTGGAGCGGTCCGAAGCTGCTTCATTTCCCAGACGCTAAAGCGAAGATGTGGCCCTCATCAAAATACAGCGCAGTAGGAAAATATACGTAAAATGGGGGCTGCAGTTCCTCTTCAGAGTCTTCAAAGATGTGCTCACTTTCTGCCCTGTGTGCCCAGATTTTTGTTGATGTGAGCTGATTCTTCTGGATAAAACCTCATACCCATTTCCTTGGGAGATCATGTCAGAATCACCTGAAGGGCTAGCTGGGACATAGATGGCCAGGTCCCAGTGCCCGGTTTCTGACTCAGCAGGTCTGGGGTGAGACAGGAGAATTTGCTTTGCTTGTGACTTCCAGGTGCTTCTGCTTCTGCTGCTGCTGGCCTGGGAACCTATCTTTGAGAACCACTGCCGAGGCTCATGTGTCAAGTCCTTTCCACACTGCCTAGGCTTCAGGGACAGTAAATTATATTTAGACAAATTTCTGATGTCACTAGTGTGGTGACTGTGGGGCTGAAAAGCAGTGGGCACTAAGTGAGTACAAGTACCATGGGCAGAGCAGACATGGCTGTGGCTCAGGGTTTGAGGCCCACGCTGTTTTACATTTGTTTCTGCTTAATTTGCTGTTTATTGGTGACCAGTCAGGTCTCTTCAGCAAACTTTTACCATTTGCTACAGAGGCAGGGAGCGCTTGGTACTCAGCCCGACTTGGCAGGAGGCCTATTATTATCTCAACATGTGGGTATTGGCCGCTCTGCTTACAGCCTATGTCCCTGGGCAGGAGGCAGTTTTAGCACGACTTATCTTCCTGCTGATTATCAGTCATTAGTATCTGATAAATCTTTGCCCTCACCTAAGATCTGAATAAGCACCTCTTTGTTGCAGTGGAAGTTAACAAGGAGTGTCTGAGAGGTGAGCAATTCTCCCTTGTCCTAATGGGATAATCAAAACTCAGGTGTCCACATCTGCCTCCATTGCCCTTTCCAGTCCTGCATTGTTTATGACCGGCTTACTCTCCTTCCATTTTCCCAGGCTTCTGCCATTGGGAGGCTGTGGTCCTGGTGGTCAGTGGGCAAAAGAGATGAAAGTTTAAAAGCACAGGAAGCCTAAGCTAGTTTATGATGGAGCCGTGGGGTCATCTGTGAGGTTGCTGAGGCTGCTTTGAGGTTTACCGGCTCATGTTGTGCATGTAGCCATATGAACAAACAGGCTGGGTCCCATGGTCCGGGGTTCCTGCCCTCAAGGAACTCATAGTCTAGCTGCAGAGAAAGATGGGTCAACAGACAGTTGTCCTACAAGGGCTGGGGAATGTCCAAGGGGTATCTTACCCCCTGTCATTGATGGGCTGCGTAATAGGAAAGGTTCCCAGATGAAGTGACATTTTAGTTGAGGCTCCCTGTTATGCAGACCTCCTTTCTCCCACTACAAGGGGTGTTAAGTTACAGGTGTTAGGTGGAACACCACAAATGTTCAGCCAACATGCTGCTGGGTACTTGGAGGAGTACTCGGAGGAGTATTAAAAGGACATGGCTAGTTCCATTTTTAAGCCAATTTCCTCCCCCCACCCCCCTGTTTTTTCTTTGTCAGTAATCAGGCTGCTGTGAAGAGCCAGCAAGCTTCTGTTGGAAGGCTTAGCAGGACCCATGCCTTGCCAGATGCTGGATGCCACCAGTGAGCCTCAAAATAGAAAATTAAACACCTAATTGACAAAGAAAGCAGCTCTCTGTCCCGGAAACTTCCCAGGGATTGTGTAGTGCAGACTGCCTCTTGCTCCCGAGTCTAAGGGAATCTTTTGCTGGGAAAGGAGCCGCAGTGGCCTCCGCAGTAAGCCTGCCAAGTTACACAGTCATGACTTGTCATTTTCCTTCTCTCTTTTCTTTCCTTTTTTCCCCTTTCTTTGAGAGTGGGGGTGGTGAACCAGCCAGATGAGAGGTACATCTGCAAGCCATTTGCTGAGAAAGTGAAGAGAACTCCAGCTGCAGGGTTGGTGGAGCCGAGGAAGGGGAGAGCCGCCGGAGTAGGGACTTGGCCTTGGAGGTCACCGCCTTGTTTGAGAACTCAGTAGCTTAAGTTCTGTTGTTGAGAGTTGACTTTTGTTGGGTGTTTGCCTTTTGTTCCCCCTCCTCTCACTCCCTCATTTTTCTTGATGACCACGTAAGCTTTAAATATAGTCCAAGATCCAGCGAGAATACAGGCTGCTGCTGCTGCCGGGGAAGTGGTAGATGGTCTTGGAGGGGAAGTGCCTCTCCTTCAAGCAGTGGGTGCTGAAAACCCTCCAGGACTATGTGAAATGGAGCCGGGAAGCAGAGCTGCTGTGTCGTTGCACAATCTCCCGTGTAAAAGGGGCTGGCTCCTGCCCATATCAACAGTCTCATTCCAACTGGGACCATTTCCTCCTCCTCCTCCCCCTCCTCACTTCCTGCAGGTGGCTTCTGTAATCCAGTTACCACTGGGGAGGCCTCCTATGCTTATGCACCTAATCCGAAAATGGCTGGCTTGACTTTGACCTGCTGTGGTGACCTTGCAGAGAAGGCAAGGCCTATTGTGTCTGCTCACACCTGGGAGCCATTTTCAGCTTTTATAGCCCAAGTGGAAGAAATGTGTTTGTGTTTATGCCAGGTCTTTCTTTCATAATGCCTGTCGTTGTTGGGAGATACATAAGGAATTTTAGATTCACCCTGCTTGTTCAAAGGCAAGGATTTTTAAAGATAGAATAGTTTACTCAGTATATTGAGTCATACAAAATTGCCATTTTTGTAGTTTAACAAATGATCGAACATTGGCAGTCTCATATGGTTCAGCCTTTTGAGCTGAAAAAATAGCAGTAGTCAGTGTCTGTGTATGCTGATGTTGGCAGGCATTGCCCTGTATGCCTTCCCAGGCCTCATAATACTGTATTTCCTCTGCAGTCCTATGAGGCACAGCATCTGTCATTAAGCACAATTATAGATAAGGCACCTAAGGCACAGAGAGGGCAAGTAACTTGCCTAACTTGCCTGAGTTCATAGAGCTAGGAAGTGTCAAAGGTGGGTACTGGTCTCATTTCTGTCCATCTCTGGGGCTTCTGCTCACTGTATACTTGGAAGTATGTGGTCTGGGAGCCTGGAGGGTCTTGTCATTTTAAGTGCTGTCATATCAAATTGTGTTAGGCATGGGAAGCCCTGGAATCGCAGCCCAAAGGCTCTGAGGTTGCTCTAAGGTGTGGAGCGAGAGGCACAGTACACAGCCCCCGTGCCTCTGTAGCACCCTTGCTAAGAGCCTCTTTTTGGCCTCAGGAGAACTTACTTTGGACAGCCTTTGGTATGGTCTTCAGAACTGAGGCAAAGTAACAGGAAGTCTTTCTTGTGCCCTGAAGATTAGGCTGACAACCCCCTTTCCACTCCCCCCAATCACAGACACAAGTTAGTTATCCTGAGCAGGTTGTGATCAGCCCCGTGTTAAGGGCATGGTGAGGAAAAATAGTCTTATCGACAGGTCTCAGCAGAGCCCGAGCTTGCTGTTCAATTCTGCCAGCAGATTCTCGGATCGTGGCTATTTGCCCTTGAAGACATCACTCCAGGGCGGATTCCTCTGCAGTGTCCTCACTTCCTGGATGCCTTTCAAACCCAAACAGCTGAGATAAAGGTGCCAACTTGTAGTTTTTTTCTTCCCAGCTCTTAACCAGGAGGTGAAAAGGCATGCTGGGAAGGATGCACCCCTGTGACACTCATGGGGTTGTCCTCTCTAGGGGCCCCTCGTTCCTGCTCAACTGTCTTGTCTTAGTCTTTGAGGGGCTAAGCAACATTTTATCGTTGGGGAGGGCTGCTGTGAAATAAGTTTATAGACACCAAACTACACTAGTTTTCTTCCCCAAGTAGCTGCAGGAAAAAGGTGGATACAAGTGGACCTCTTCATCCTGTGTTGATGCATGCATTGTGGGCTTTCTAGAGAGGAGGGCAGATTTGCATGTTGGGGATGAGAAGGGTCTGCATCAGCCGGAGCTGGGTCTAGTCCTGCCTACATGTCCCTGGCTGTCACCTGGGCAGAGTCTCTCCAGCCTCAGTTTTCTCACTTGTAAAATGATTTTTGCCAATAAGGTGGTGGTTAAGATTAATTAAACAACACGTGTCCTCAGCACAGTTTCTGGTATATAGTGCGCGTACATCAAGTTTCAGACACTTGGTGTCCCCGACCATCTTGTATTGAGAACCTTTGGAGATGTGGGTGAGGCAGGCTGCCTTTGCTGCCATGCTCTCTGTGCTGAACCAAGGATCTATTTCCATGCCCTGAAAGCAGATCTGACTTGCAGACATTCTCATTATGGCTCACTTTCTTGTGAACCAGTTGAGGTTTATAGACAATCCTCACGTTTGTGTGCGTTAAGTCCTTAGCCTTCTTGGTAGATCCACTCCTCTGTGGCAGCTGTTGAGCACAGCAGTAGAGTTGGTTTCCCCCCTCTTTCCCTGTTGCCTGCTCTTCCACCTGGGGGAGGTTCAGCAAAATGCCAGCACAGGTTGAGGCGGGGGCTCTCATCCTCGGCTACACAGTAGAGCAGCCTGGGGAGATGTAGACATCTAGATACCCAGGCCACTTAAATCAAAACCTTGGGTTGAGGGCTGCTGGGGAGGGTGGTGGTGGGCCCAGGCATTGGGGTGTTCTTTCTTTTTTTTTTTTAAAGCTCTCCAGGTCATTTCAATGTGCAGCCAAAAGTTTTCAGAAGCCACAAGCTGGGTAATTGCAAGTGAAAGGTCCTGTTCCTCCTCTTCCTGCCTTCCCTCTCAGGCCTATCATTTAAAGTGCCCAGGCACCCCACCTCCCTGCCCTCCGCTCCTTCTTTTTTTCTTTCTCTTTTCTTCACCAAGTAGAGGGTACACAAATACTGAGGCTGGCCTTTAATTTAGCACTTATGATTCTGGGGGTCCCTATTAGAGGTTTTGGTTACCTCTTTCACCATTCATTTAATTAGAACATATTGTGCAGTTAGCCACTTAACATGACGGAAATTGCTTTTGTGGTGTGCGGGGGAGGGTGTTTGGTCTGATTATACCTGACCCCTCCATTTGGTGACCACAGAATTTGACTGTGGATTTGCCTCCTACTCTGGGTCATTTGTTTCCCCTGAAAGCCAGTCCACCCATCTCTCCTTTACAGGCTAATGTAAGTCAGGCAAGTCCCATTTATGATGGTGAGAAGGACTCTCTTTATAGTAAAACAGAAAGCAAAACTTACTCATTTCAAGCTCTTTAAACACCTTTTTCCTTATTATTCCAAAAGGAAGATTTGGCTCTTCTTTAAAAAAATAATAATAATATGTGTGTGTGTGTGTGTGTGTGTATATATATATGTGTATATATATATATATGTGTGTGTGTATATATATATATAAAGTCCACCCATCTCTCCTTTACAGGCTAATGTAAGTCAGGCAAGTCCCATTTATGATGGTGAAAAGGACTCTCTTTATAGTAAAACAGAAAGCAAAACTTACTCATTTCAAGCTCTTTAAACACCTTTTTCTTTATTATTCCAAAAGGAAGATTTGGCTCTTCTTTAAAAAAATAATAATAATTGTGTGTGTGTGTGTGTGTGTGTATATATATATGTATATATATATATATGTATATATATATATATGTGTGTGTATATATATATATATATATATGTATATATGGAAATAGATGATATAGAAAGCTGTATTGTAATATAGCAAAATTCTAATGCTAAGAGTTGTATAATTATATAATGTGATTTTGTGAGGGTTGTGTTTGGAATTGGGTGCTTAGTCGCAAAGAATATAGAATTTTGGAAATGAGAAAAAAATTCCTCTTGGATTTTTTAGAATGTGACTTTTTTTCCAAATCAAGTGTATTTTTTTGTGCGTGGAAGGACAGTGGTTATCAGCATGTGTAGGGACGTCTTTCTGCCTCGTGATTGTTTGGTTCTTTTGAACAGAATGAGAAAGCTAGTGTGGGCCTTGTGAACTGTAGGAGGCCCTGGTGCAGTCTTTCCAGGGGCTTGACTTCCCCACAGCTTTGCCAACAGCCCTGATAAACCCTCTCACCACCACCTGACTTCCCTCGTAGGACAGGCTGGCCCCTGCCTCCCTCTCCCTCGTTCTCCAGTGTGTGTTAACAAGAGCCCTGATTTGGTGATTCTCTAGCAACTCTGGTTCCAAGAAGAGCCTAAGGCCTGTCTTCACTTTCCCCCATTTTCTTTAAAAAGAGCTGTATGTAGCTCCTGAAAGACTCAGTGTATTGTCCAGGGGAATGGATTCAGAATACAAGTGTTGCTGTGCATTGTGGATGTCCGTTCAGTGACCTGGACAGGTCAAGGTTCAACCTGCCTTGGTGGCCTCATGAGTCACCTCGGGAAAGAGAAAGCCAAAAGGCGGGAGGAGTTGGCAGGTTGGTGAGGACCCCAGCTGCCTCCCATAGGCCACTCCTGCATGGGCATTTTAGTGGAGAATGTTAGTCCATTCTTTGCTCACCTCCAGGTGGGTATTGGGGTGTCTAGAGTGACTTCTCTGCCAGCAGGAGAAGCAGCCCCCCTCACCGTTCTCTTGTTGGGACATGACCCCACAATCAAGCCCAGAATGCAGGTCAGCCTGCAGTGAGGCAGGATTCCCTGGGGGTGGGAGGACACATCCCTTCCTGGAGTGCCTCCCCCCTCATGAGAAGCAGTAGTGCTCAGAGAGGAACAAGGGTCAGGTCCCTTGACTGCAAGTCCTGACTGCCAGAAACCCCATTGTAGGGTCTTTTACAAAACACTTGTCCTCTTTGTGCTTCTGTTCCCTCACCTGTGAGGAAAGGGGCTGGGTCCATATCAGCCATACTCAGCCAGGGTTAAGAATACACACGGTGCTTCCCCTCCCATATGCCTGGGGCAGAGCCTGGGGTGTGTGTTCTTTGGAACAAACTCTCATCTCTGGTTGAGAGCAGCTGTCGATGGTGACTCACTAGTTGTGGACCCTGGGTTCCTGGTACAGGTTTATGTGCTGGTGAATTCTGTAAGGGGCCAGCCAAGCCATGTGCTCTGGTGGTGAGAAATCTGGGAATGATGCAGGGGGGTCCTTAAGGCTTCAGCTCCCAAGCGTCCGGACTTGGTCCTCTCTTCCTCTCCTCAGTTTTCTCCCCACGGGGCCCTGTCTTCCCTTGTTTCTCCCCAGCCTACACACCTCCTGCCCAGTGAAGTTCCTGGTTCGTGGTTGCCCCGCAGTCAGTATTTGATGCAGAAATGAATGAGGGACCCCTTCGTGGCTTCTTTCTCCCCAGCCTACACACCTCCTGCCCAGTGAAGTTCCTGGTTCGTGGTTGCCCCGCAGTTAGTATTTGATGCAGAAATGAATGAGGGACCCCTTCGTGGCTTCCCTGTCACCTGTGGGATAAAGTCCTGGCTCTTTCAAGGGCCGGCCCCATGGCTCACTTGGGAGAGTGTGGTGCTGGTAGCGCCGAGGCCGTGGGTTTGGATCCTATATAGGGATGGCCAATGTGCTCACTGACTGAGCGTGGTGCAGACTACACTGTGCCAAGGGTCACAATCCCCTTACCGGTCAAAAAAAAAAAGTCCTGGCTCTTTCAGGGTTGGTCCCAGCTCCATTTCTTCCTGGTTTCACCACTTCCTGCCTTGAACTTTACATCGAATTGTGTGTAATGGAAGCACACCCTGACATTGCTTATCTTGTCACCCTGGTCTGGTGACTGTCCTCCCCTACCCTCCTCCTTCTACAACGGCGTGGGATTCCCATCTGTCAGTGCATCCACACATCTGTTTCTTTCTCTGTCTCCTCCACTCAGGTGTGTGCTTGTTGGGTGTGGGAGATGGGCTGAGGAGCCACCAATGCAGGGCCACGGCCACCTTCTCCTTATAGCAGCTGTGCCTCATTAGCAGCCCATGCACATTTGAATGAATGAATAAATCAGAGTGGGACTATGTGAATGAGTGATATCAAGAATAAGCAATTGTGGAGTCTGGGGCAGACACTGGTTAGTTTTAGATGTTTGTTGAAGGTGAAGGGACAAGCTTGGCACAGGTGGTAACAGAAATAATATGTTGGGGGTCCTGGAGGGCATGTCTCTTTTCAGCCAAGAGATGGGACTTGCTTTCCTGGATTTATTGAAAAGCTGGGGGCCGGCCCGGTGGTGCACTGGATAGTGCGCCGCTTGGGAAGCGCGGCGGCGCTCCCGCCCGAGGGTTCGGATCCCACATACAGACCGGTACCCGCTCACTGGCTGAGCGAGGCACGGGAGCAACACCGAGGGTTGCAATCCTGTTGCCGGTCCCCGGTCCGGTACGGGGGCAACACTGAGGGTTGTGATCCGTTGCCAGACATGGAAAAAGACAAAAGACAAAAAAAAAAAAGAAAAGCTGGGCAGGGCCTTGTGAGAGAAAAAGCAGTAGTAGAAACTGCCACATGGAGGCAGTGTGGCTTGTGGGGTAGGAGTGCTGCCCTGGGGTCTCATTGTCTCGGTGAGTCCGTTTTCTGCTGCTTCCTTGCCCTTGCCCCGGAATAGGTGTGTCAGAGAAGAGCTGTCTTGTTTGAGGGGCCAACAGGTGTTTGGGGAAAGGCTTTCTCTGAAGCAAAGATGGAGAGTGGCTGCAGGTCCCTCCAGGCCAGAAGACACCAGCCAGCCTTTCTCCCATAGGGACATAGGGGAGGCGCAGCACCTGTCTAAAAAATTATAGTAAGGAGCTTTTGGGCTCTACAGATGTCAATAGATGCATTGAGGGGGAAAAGAGTGTTCTGTAGTCAAAGTTCAGAAAACCCAGAGTTAAAGGTCAGCACCTTTCTTTGCTACAGGACGTGTCAGAGCCTTTCATGCCCTAATGTTCATTTCGAGTCTCCACGGAGAAGCAGAGCAGCTGTTCCTAAGACTGTTTCATCACTGCTCTACTATTTTTTCGTTTTCTTCTGGAGGCAGGGAGGGAGATTTTAGGAGTGTGAGAGATGCTGACCTAGAGAATGATGAGCTCCCCTCCTCACGCTCCCCTGGCAGAGAAGAGTACTGGTCTCTAAATGCACAAGAGCAAATTTTATACTTTGTTGTCGCAGTCAAGATCCCCCTGTTGTCTGCGTGGACTGGTCGCAGTCCAGCTCATCTACAGGCTGGCACCAGCCCTGCAAGTTCTGCGTTGTGTCTTTTGCTGCTGTGATACCTCTAATGAGGGGGTGAAGTGTGGTGTTTCCCACATAAAATGAGCCACCTGGCACACTTGTTCTGTGGGATGTCAGCAGTTGTCTCATGAAGAAAGGGTTTTGTGGTCACGTACATTTAGCAAACCCAGAGTCAAGCAGAACGAAAGGTGTGTTTGTTGGAGAGCTCATCAGCACATTTCCTCTGCCGACCTGCTGTGGGCACCTGTAGGAGGTGGTGAGGATGTATGTGCCCCTTTCCAAACTTGCCTAGGCCCAGAACCCTTTTCATGGCACACCTCCCAGGCTAGTATTCTAGGGACAACACATTGGGAATCTGCTGTCTGGCAGCCTGGGCCTGCCCCTTTCTGAGGGTGCACGTCAGCAAGCCCTCCTCCCTGGCCAGGAAATGCTGGGAGGGGACACAGGGCTGCATGACTACCCCTAATGCCAGGCAAGGGCCATACTAGCCGTCCTAAGTTTTATCAGCAACACTTTTGTCTCCAGGAGTCCAACCCCTAGCCCTTTCCTAAGCAGTGGAAAGTAATTAAACAAATCATACATATCCCTAGATTTCAGAAATCCCACAGAACCCAGCAGTACTTGGTGCTTGGCTGTGAGAACTGAATCATGCTAAGTTTCTGCTAGTTCGAAGGAAAAGCTAGAGACCAAATAAAGTAGCAAGAAGGCTCTGATTCCACTGTGAACTCCACCAGACCTTCTGTCTGATTCCACTGCACATGCCATGACCTGTCGTTGTTGTTTTAATTAAACTTTTTACTTTTGGATAATTGTTGATTCACATGCAGTTTTACAAAATAATATACAGAGATCCTCTGCATACTTTAACCCAGTCTTCCCCAGTGGCGACATCTGGCAGATCTTTTTATAACCAGGATACTGACATTGATGCAGTCAAGATATAGAACATTTCCATCACCACAGACCCCTCATGTTGCCCTTTATGGCCACACCCATTTCCTTCCTGCCCCACACCCTTGGTGACCTCTAATCTGTTCTCCAAATCTATAATTTTTTCATTTAAAGAGGGTTATATAACTGGGATCATATAGTTTGTATACGCTTTGGGATTGGCTTTTCTCACGCTGCATAATTCTCTGGAGGTTCATCTAGGTTATGTGTATCAGTAATTTCGTTCCTTTTTATTAGAGTTGTGTTCCATGGTGTGGAGGCACCACACTGTGTTTACCTATAGGAGGACCCTGGCGTGTTTCCAGTTGGGGGCTGTTATGAACAAAACTATTGTGAACATTCGTGTGCGGGTTTTTGAGTGAACATAAATGTTCATTTCTCTGGGATAAATGCCCAGGCGTGCAATTGTCAGATCATATGATAGTTGCATGTTTTGTTTTTTAGTAAATTGGCAGGCTCTTCCAAAATGGCTATACCGTTTTATATTCCTACCAGTGATGTATGAGTAATCCAGTTTCTCCACGTTCTGGCCAGCCTTTGGTGGTGTATTTTTTTATTTTAGCCATTCCGGTAGGTAGGTGTGTGTATAATATCTCATTGTGTTTTAATTTGCATTTCCCTGAAGGCAGATGATGCTTAACATCTTTTCATGTGCTTATTTGCCTTCTGTAGATTCTTTCTAAGATGTCTGTTCATGCCTTTTGCCCATTTTCTAATTGGATTGTTTGGTGTTTTTGTTGTTGTTTGCTGTTGAGTTTTCAGGTTCTTTGTATATTCTGAGTACTAGTTCTTTGTTGGAGGTGTAGTTTGAAAATAATTTCTCCTTGTCTGTAGTTTGTCTTTTTGTCTTAATAGGGTTTTTCACAGAACAAACATTTTTAATTTTGATAGAGTCCAATGTGTTAATTTTTCCTTTTATGGATTGTGCTTTTCGTTTCAGTTCTAAAAACTTTGCTTAACCCTAGATCCCAAAGATTTTCTTTTGTACTTTTTTCCTAAAAGTTCTGTAGTTTTGCATTTTGCATTTAAGTCCGTGATGACATATTTTTAAAAGCCTGAAACGAAGAAAATCTAAGCTTGTCATTCCAAGAAAGAAACAGAGCAAGTGTTGGCTCTCTCAGGAACCCGGAATGGACAAGATGAGGGGATGGGGTACAGAGCAGTGGTGCTGGCAATGGTGTCACTTTGGTGTTGTAGTAGGTGTTATCATCTTTGGGGTGGATAGGAAGGACTGCATTAAAGGGCCGACTCCTTAATCCCAGCCATACAGATCCTTAACCCTCCCTAAGTGCAGTCAGATCATATGCTGAAGGCTTGGGAAATTGTGTGGTAAGAGATATCTCGAATCATATGATCAGGAGATCAGAAGTCTTCCAGATGGGGCAGGAAGCAAGCTCGGTCTTATTTTTAAAGGCACATCAGTGGTATCACTCCCCAGAGGGGGAGATCTTGGAGGCTGCAGCCAAGTGCTGAAACCGCTTCCTCCTTTGCCTGGAACTGCAGAGCTGTCGGGAAGCTGGCATGTGGATCCCAGGGAATGTGCCAGTGGCTGGCAGAGGCCAGGGGCCCTTCTGTGGGAATTTCAGGGGCACCTCAGCACCCACAGTCCCTTCTCTGTCCTCTTTCCTGTCTGATCCAGCTTCTTGGGTCTCTGTTGTCCCAGAGAGCCATACAGCCTGGAGTCAGAGGATTCATGGACTGGCGTCCTAGTTAGCTGGGCAACTCTAGACCAGGGTCTTAATCTCTCTGAATCCTGCTTGGGAGGTACCTTTTCTGGCATGGTGGAGAGCAAAGGGTGAACAAGGTTTTTCACATATTTACTACCTGAGGAAATAAAAGCCACTCTCACCTGCCTATTTATGGATGGGGAAGCTGACCACTCCAGTCATCCTAAATACAAATGGGGTGGTCTGGCTGGGTCCTGCAGCAACTGCGTGTTAACACACTGCGGGCTGAGGGCCTGGGAGGCCGCAGTGTGAGTGTGGAGTTGTGTGGGCCCTGGCGGGAGATTTGCCCCTCTGCATCATCAGTGTCAGGTCCTGCCTCACTTCCAGTCACATGCTGTGGCCACAGTGTGGGGGACACCTGTCCCTGGTGGATGACGAGAAGAGGTGGAAGGTGTGGGGTGCTGTCCAGAGAAGCTCTCTTCCCCAGAGCTTCCTCTGCCCACTTCTGTTATGAGGCAGTTCTGCATCCGCAGTGGGAGTGTGGGATATGGATTCACGTTCTGGGCTCCAGACCCAGTTGCACTGCTTCCTGCTGCATAACCTTCAGCAGGTGAGTTAACCTGCTTATGACTGAGCATCCCAGTCTGTAAAAGGGGGGTGGTGATAGTAGCCCCCTCTGGGGTTGCCATGAGGATTAAACGAGGATTAAACCAGGCTAGGTGAAGAGCTAGGCTAGAGTCTGGCTGCTGGTGAGCACTAACAATATGTGAGATTTGTCACCACCATTCCTGCCATTATGGACGCTGCTCGAGGATTAAACCAGGCTAGGTGAAGAGCTAGGCTAGAGTCTGGCTGCTGGTGAGCACTAACAGTATGTGAGATTTGTCACCACCATTCCTGCCATTATGGACGCTGCTGCTCCTACCACCCTTTCTACTGAGAAAGAAAGTGCAGCGCGCCTCCTTTGTGGCTGAGCAGTAGGGGGAAGCTCCCTGGGAGGTTCCAGTGCCCTGTGCAGCCGACTGCTAACATTGAAACCATTTCCTGAGACCACAGAAGCCCCAGAGCTCCATTCCAGTCTCCAGCTACAAAGGCCCTTTGAAGTTTTCACCACCTGGAGCAGGCTTGTGTGCCATGTGAGTGTTAGGGTGCAGGGTTCAAGAGGAGACTGGAACCCAGCATTGCCCCTGTGTGGAAAAACCTCATTTGTACCTGGTGAATGGTGGTGAAACTGCTGAGGTCGGCCCTGGGCCATTCTAACACCATAAAGCTCTCTACCACGAGGCTTTGGTGTTTCTACACTTAAGGATCAGGTCCCAGAGTTCTATGTCTAAGCTCATGTTAATTGCTTTTTAAATATAAATTTAATTTATTTACATTATTGACAAGCACATTAAAATAATATGCCTAGTAGAGATGGGGTAAATTCCATTATGATTATACTGTGGGTGAGAGCAACATAGAGTATTCCCTACCTTTTTTCTCCCTGTATCTTTTAGAGAGGGGCAGTCACATGAATTGGTGAGCCATGTATCCTGCTGTTTTTGTTTAGCATGGTGGCGTGGACAGTCTCCTGGATGTGTGAGAACTGCAGATGGCTCAGTGCCTGAGACTGGAGTGGGAGGGCTGCCACGAGAAGGAGGTTGTGTTCCCTTTTGGAATTTTGAGTGAGGTCACCATGTCGTTTCTTATTGGTGGCTCCCATTTATTCAGGTCCTGGTTGGTGGGGCCACCAGGAACAGAGAACACAATAGCTAATGATAGAGCCCATTGGTCTTGGACTCCTGGGGTACCCCCTCCCTAGGTTGCTGACCAGCGTTTATGGAACTGGGAGAGAGAAGGCCCTTGCTCTGTGGGGTGTAGAAGGTCCATCATTCCACACTCCTGGGGTTAGGGGACTTTCCCACCTGACCCTAGTTAGCATTGAGCCTTCCCTGGAGGAAAACCACTCATTACGGTGTCCTCACACCCTCCAAGGGAGTGGTGTGGGCACTCTTTGGTTAAAATTTCTGGGGTTTGCCCCTGGCCTCAAGGGGTACCCTTGTCACCTGGACTGCCGTCTCAAAACGTCTTCTGCTTTTCTTGGCCAGAAACAGTGGCTCAGCCCCTTGAGTCTGGGCAAAGCTATGCCACTCACTCATTGTTTCGTGTACTGGTTTTCTTTCCTCCTTCCTTGAGGTCAGGACAGTTGTAATTAACATTTGCAGTGAGAGTAAATTTAGCCTTGTTCTCAGTGAGAAACCAAGGGAGTCCAGTTCAGCCATGCAGCACTCTAGGCTCCACAGGCATGCTGGGATTGGTGGCTTTACAGGATGCATGCAGCTTGACAGCCTGTGGCTCTGCCGAATTCCAGGCCAGGGTTGTCCTCCATGAGGGCCAAGATCTTGTACAGGGGCCTCAGTGTGGTGGAGAGGAGCACCACCAGTGTGTTGGGGTGTGTAGGGTGCAGGTTGCCAGGTGCTATGGTTTGAATGTCCCCTCCAAAACTCATGTTGTAATTCAATTGCCATTGTGACTGCATCAAGAGGTGGGACTATTAAGAGCTGATTAGGCCATGAGGGCTCTGCCCTCATGAATAAATGAATGAATGTCGTCAGGGAAGTGGGTTCATTATTGAGAGAGTGGGTAGTTAAAAAGCAAGTTCAGCCCTCTCTCGCTAGTGCACTCTCTCGCCCTTCCGTCTTCTGCTGTGGTATGTGCCAGCACAAAGGCTCTCACCAGATGCTGGCACCTCTGTCTTGTGCTTCCCAACCCCCAGAACTGTGAGAAATAAATTTCTGTTCTTTATAAATTACCCAGTCAGCACAAAACGGACTAACATGCCAGGGAAAGGGAAACAAAAAGAGAAAAAAAGAAGGGACATGTTGACTCATTTAGGGGAAAATAAAGCCGGGAGATATAATTGAGTGGCTGTTCTGGCACTGACCAGAAGGCATAAACGCGTTTGGCTTTTCTAACCCCGAGGTGCCCATATGTAGGTGGGAATCCTAGGGGAAGTGGCCCATTGTTCTTGGCTTTCCCTATCCTGGCCCAACTTGGTACCACTTTGTCCTGCCCAGATGGATGGAACTAACTCCTCAAGCCCTAAGAAGTCCCTGCCAGTGTTAAGATGGCACAGCCCTTCTCCCTGGGGAGTGCAGTACAGACGTGGCTTGCAGAGCTTCCCCAGGTCAGCAGCATGTGCTTGGAACTCCCAGGGCCAGAGTGGGCAGGGGTGTGTGAAGGTGGATGGGCAGGGCCACCTCCCACTGCTGGGGGCAGGGGCGGTCA
Source organism: Galeopterus variegatus (assembly GCF_000696425.1). Taxonomy (NCBI): domain Eukaryota; kingdom Metazoa; phylum Chordata; class Mammalia; order Dermoptera; family Cynocephalidae; genus Galeopterus; species Galeopterus variegatus. The sequence continues at coordinate 66,193 of NW_007730818.1, read as the reverse complement.
AGGGATTGGTGCCAGCCCCAGGCAAGTGTTGTGGTCTCACCTTGGCCAACCCTGGTTTCAGTAGTGCTTGGGGTTAAATAGAATGCAGGAAGTGCATAAGTAACCCCCAAATCCATTATGGTCATTTTCTTTTAAGTATGTGCGTCAGCTCCCCTACCTTAAAAACAACAACAACAAAAAAAACCCCTGTATATTATAGCTTTAGTTTTTTTTTCCTTTTTAAACATTTTAAATTGCATAACGTACCTTGGCTCAGGTTTTGTGGTGAATGTAGGAAATTGAACAAAAGTTGTAACTCATTTGTTTATGTGACAAGTAGTGATTGAACACCTTGAATGTTCTAAGCGTTGTTCTGGGTGCAAGGATACAGCAGTAAATAAGATAGGCTGGAAATCCTAGCCTATGTGTAGTTTACATTCTACCGATGTCAAGACCTCAGGACTACTTAGTACTTCAGGAGGTTTGGTTCTGTTTTGTTTTGTTTTTAATTAATAGACTTTTAGAGTAGTCACAGGTTTACAGAAAAATTGAGCGGAAAGTACAGAGAGTTCCCATATACCCTCCCCATTCCCCCCCCCCACACACACACACCCTGTTTATCCTGTTATTAACATCTTGCATTAGTGTGGTACATTTGTTACAATTAATGAGCCAATAATGATACATCATCACTAACTAAGGTCCTTAGTTTACATTAGTGTTCACTCTTGGTGTTGTGCCTTCCATGGGTTTTGACAAATATATAATGACATGTACCCACCATTACAGTATCATACGGAACAGTTTCACTGCCCTAAAAATCCCATGCTCCACCTACTCATCCCTCCTTCCTTCCTCCCTACTGCCTGACAACCACTGATCTTTTTACTGTTTCCAGTTTTGCCTTTCTCAAATGTCACATATTTGGAATCACAGTAGGTCATCTTTTCAGATGTGCCCTAAAAATCCCATGCTCCACCTACTCATCCCTCCTTCCTTCCTCCCTACTGCCTGACAGCCACTGATCTTTTTACTGTCTCCAGTTTTGCCTTTCTCAAATGTCACATATTTGGAATCACAGTAGGTCATCTTTTCAGATGATCTTCTTTCACTCAACGATGTACACTTCTTTAGGAGGTTTTCTTCTTCTTGTTATTGTTTTTTTATTTGTGCATCTTGAAATGCAGAAACATTTTGATAGCTTGGATTGGGTCCTGATGATTTGCATCTGTGGGTTGGGTTGCTCTTTCCTTCACAGAAAGGTGGTGGCTGACTCTTGATCGTCCCTAGATTTCTTCATTTCAGATCTGGAGCTTCCAGCTCAATGGGTATAAGCTGAAGGATGGGAGGACCCAAGTGGCATCTGTTGTGGCAAGGTCTCTGGGGCCATGCACCCCCAGGGGGATGGGACATTAGGTCTCTTTTGCAAGGAGTTAATGGTAACTGTTCGTTGAAGACCCCAAAGGGAGAGTGACCCTAAAGGATATGAACGGGTTGGAGGTTGGTTGACACAGCTCCGTCCTGCCTTTGGGGTTGACCCTGCCTGATGGAGGCTGTTTATCCCGCCACTGGGCTGCTCTTGTTTTTTATCCGATCTCCACCTGAATAAACAGATCCGGAACGTCATCTGCAGCCAGGCTGAGAATCTGCCAAAATTCCCCAGGGAACTGGTGATTCACTAGCAGCAGGGGAAAGAGAGAGGGAGTGAGCAAGAGAGAGAGACCTGCTTATTCTGATTCTCATTTCCTGTCCAGCAAATAACTCAGGCTGGGCCATTTCTTATAAGACACCGGTTTCTTCGAGCAAATGATTAATTTATGCAATGGAACAGATGGTTTTGGTTTTCATTTTTAAGAAGATGGATGTAAAAAGCAGGCTAGTGAGAGGACCGTCATTCTGAGAAGAGAAACTTCAAGTTGGCTTAGGAAAGCTCTTCTGCACATACTTGTTCTTTTAAAATTCTCCTTATCTTCAAGTTGAACATGGGCATTGGGCCTGGAGTCAGGTACATTCACACAGTTTCGTGCCAATTTGGGACTTGAGTTATTCTGTTTTTTCTCTTTTGGTGTTTATTTAGGTCCTCGCGCATAACAAAATAATTGTTTGATACCTGAACAAGATTAGATTGAGCTTGGTCATGTTATGTGGCCCCAGGCTGTATTCCTAATGCTTTTGGGGCAAGGGGGCAGGAAGAGGACACATGAGAGCTGTGGCATCTGAGAATGTGGCTGAATGAAGCTGCATGAAACAAGGTACTCAGATCAAATGGTTCTTGAGGCTCATTTCAACCCTGGGGGATTTGGTTTAAAAAAAAAACAAACTAGGGGCCGGCCCGGTGGCACACTGCTACAGTGCACTGCTTGGGAGCGCGGTGGCGCTCCCGCCGAGGGTTCGGATCCCACATACAGACCGGTTCCCGCTCACTGGCTGAGCAAGGTGTGGGAGCAACACCGAGGGTTGCGATCCCGTTGCTGGTCCCAGTCCGGTAGGGGCGCGACACAGGGTTGTGATCCGTTGCCGGACACGAAAAAAGACAAAAAGGATGGGAGCAACACCGAGGGTTGCGATCCCGTTGCCGGTCCCAGTCCGGTACGGGCGCGACACAGGGTTGTGATCCGTTGCCGGACACGAAAAAAGACAAAAAGGAAAAAAAACAACAACAACAAAAAACTACTGGTGTCTCCTAAGGCTGACCATATGCATGCTCAGTGACCAGCATAGCAGTGCCATGACTGGGTCCTGCACGCCTGCCAGAGATGCATGCAAATACACACCAAAAGGCATGTGCAAAAGACACGCCCTTGTGCATAGCTGTGATTTCTGCAACAGCCCGAACTAGAAATAATTCAGTGTCCATCAACAATTAAATGAAAAAGTAAAGTGCTATATATTCCTTCAATGGAAATATTACACAGCGATAGAAAAGAATTAACTACTACTAATGTAGCAACCCAGATGGATCTCATAAACATAAGGCTGAGGGAAAGTAACCATATCCAGAAGAGTATATACAGGAAAATTTTGTGTATGTAAAGCACAAAAATAGGCAAAATTAATCACAGGTAGTAGAAATTAAAGATTTCCTTTGGGAAAAAGAACAACTAGGAGAATGATAGGAGGAAGAAAGCTTCTGGGATGCTGAAAATGTCCTCTATCATGATCTCAGTGGTGGTTAACACGGGTGTGTACATATTGTAAAAATGCATTGAGCTCCACACTTATAATTTATGCAGTTCTCAATATGACTGTTACATTTCAGTAAAAATGTTTGCAAATAAAACAACTGCCAGCACTTGGCCATATGGCCTGTCTGGTAAGTGCTGTATTTTTTGATGAAGGAAAAATCAGTATCTTCACATGTGTTTTTGAATTGATAACGTCTTTTGGCATTCATTTGTACAGTACACTTCTGTAGGTGAGCATCAGGCTGCTGTGCCCTAAGTTTTACCCCCAATCAATAATATTAGGATTTCTAATTGCCTTACGTTGTGTAGATTTCACGTATGATATGGTAAGCTACGCTGTAGCCCCATGTGGCTTGTATGGATGCATGCATGCCCTCCTCAATTTTGACCAGACTTCTGAGCACCTGCTGTGTCGGCAGCGGGGTTAGGTGCTATGGTTCAGAGCCGTAGTGAGAATTCCAGAGTGGCACCATGATGGGAAAAGTGCTGTGGGTGCTCAGAGGCTATGGGTGGCCAGTTTGATTAACTATGTCTGCCAGGATCACTATGGGGAACGGTGACGGGGGCATGTGTGTGGCACATGTGTTACAATTTTTTCCCATTTCAGGACTAGTGTGAAGCTATTTTTTAGCTGGAGGTTCAGGTGAGGCAAAGAGCTATAATTTGGATTTTGCTGATTTGTTAAATAAGACATGGTAAAAGTTTGATCTCAAATTAAAATTGTGGAAGATTTGCTGTTTCTGGTTAGAGTCCACACTCAAGGGGTTGACAGTGTGGACTTCATGAGTCACCACAGTAGTCTGGAAGAGCGAAGGGTGTACCCGCTTAGTTGTTAGGACTGGTGAGTTGGCCAGCTTCAGTATGTCTCGGACTAATCAGCCAAACTAGAAAGAGGAAGGATGTGCAGTGCGGACCTTTCTTCTCTGTGAGATAACCCTGTTTGCTTATTTGTCTCCACTGGCTTCAAGAAGAAACCTGGATCATCTTTGGAGGGACATAGTGATGGAGACTTATGTTCCATTTCACTTTGTGAAGAGGTCGAAAAGGTATTGGCAGAAAAAATTGCGATTAGTGATGTCTGACATGGACACTGGAGGGGTAATAGGAGGGTTTTCTCTCTGCTGTAGAATGTCAGTTAGCCTCATTTTGCAAGCAGTTAAACCAGATAGAGTGATTTACATACGGTTCCAACGTTGCATCAGAGTTAGAATTACAGTCTGGGTCCCTGACCCTCAGAAACCCCAATTGATTGCTGTAGATATTTTTTTTCCCTTTGGCAGCTGGCCTGCACTGGGATCCAAACCCTTTACATTGGTATTACAAGGCAGCACTCTAACCACCTGAGCTAACTGGCCAGCAGGTTGCTGTGGTTTTGATGGGGTCAGCCAGTGGGCCAAATTCTGGCCCACTGCTTGTTTTTGTGAATAAAGTTTTATTGGAACACAGCCACACTCCTTCATTTACATATTGTCTGTGGCTGCTTTTATACTACAACAGTAGAGTAGTTATGACAGACCATATGACCCATAAAGCCTAAAATATTTACCATCTGGCCCATTATAGATTATTTGCTAACCCCTGGTGTAGACAGTAGGTGCATAATTTCAGGAACCAGAAATTATCCACTTGACCCTACTTCCTTTGATCTCCTCACCCTTTCTTCCTGGCTTTTATCTGTGACATGAGATCTTTTCCACCACTAACAGGAATGCCTTGTAAACCAGGCTTTCACAGAACTCTAGTAGAACAATCACTTAATGATAAAAAGTTTTAAATGTTGGTTTCATATGCCTCTGTCTGTTTTACTGTCTAATTTAACATCGGCTCTGAAAATGTAGACAAGTGGAGAGAGCTTATCTTGCCTGCTCTCTCCTTTGAAGACTGATTTTATTTTTGAAGCCTTTGACAGGTGTTGGTTTAATAGACTTCTGCTGTATTAAGTTCTCCTCGCCCCAGAGGGCAGCCTGAATGGTAAACTGACACTGCACAGAGGTGAATGCCACGTGACCTGGCCACCACATGCTGCCCTGTCCCCCTAACAGCAGAATCACTAGTTTGGTTGCAGAGAACAGCTGGAGTGTTCCTTTGATGAGGCCAGTAAGAAGTATTCATAGCACAACGCTGTCCCCTCACCTTGCACCATCCTCATCCTTTTTTGTAAACTTACATGGCTCTCTTTGCAGCTTTACCTCCTCTAAGGGTAAAGGTCCTCGTTCCTCCCATGAACACAAGTGTATAAGGACAGCATCTCAAAGGAACTGTTCTGTTCTTTCCATCCAGAACATCCAAAGTAAGATCTTTAGTGTCACCTGCCTTGTTTGCTGAGTTTTGGTCTCACAAAGCCCTGTGTGCAGTTGCTGCTCATACAGGACTTCGGGAAGCTGGGATAAAAGAGGGGCTGCCTGGCTGAAGTCATTCTATGGAGACTGGTCTGACTTGACCAAGAAATAGCCGGCTAACATGCAGATTGGCCAAGCTTCACTGAAGATTTGTGGGTGGAATCTGGGGTAGTGCCCTTAAAACTCTGCCAGGAAAGCCTCTTGGGTGGCTGGATGGAGAGTCGTGCTCCCCTGGGTTTGCATCCTGGCACTGCTCGCTCCCCAGCTGTGTGACCTCGGCTAGGTTCCAGCAGATCTCTGAGCTTCAGTTTCTTCTGCTAAGTAGAGATAATTGTAGTACCCACCTCATCGGATTTCTGTCTGATTTTACTGATGTTTTACTCAGGGCCTGCTACATACATAATAGGTATGTAATTAGTCAGCTATTGTTGAAAAGAACTTGACACAGGATTCAGTGTTTATAAAGATGAACATGGACCTTCTTAGGACTGGCAGTTAGTTATGTTTATTTATTTATTTATTTATTTTGTGACCGGTAAGGGGATCGTAACCCTTGGCTTGGTGTCGCCCGCACCGCGCTCAGCCAGTGAGCGCACCGTTCATCTCTATATAGGATCCGAACCTGTGGCCTCAGTGCTCCCAGCGCCGCACTCTCCCGAGTGAGCCACGTGTTCGGCCCATTAGTTATGTTAAAGGAGTGACATGATGACCAACTGTGTTTGCACATGGCATTAAAAACATGGACAGTTTCATGAAAGTGGAATGCTGGGTTGAGTCAGACCAGCAGACATGTTTTCATAGCCATCAGCTCTCAGGCAGGAGTTGGGAGGGCTTCCCCATGGGGGTCTGAAAACTAGCTGTTTCCTCTAACCTTGATGGATGTGGGAGTTGGTTGGGGATGTCTTAGATGGATAGGCTACCTCTGGGGTGGTGGGATGGGTGGGGTTTACTGGGCTTGGGTCAAGGACATGGGCCTGAGTCTCACTTGCTGTGGGAGTGAGAAGGGGGATGTAATCCAGCTGGTTGGGGATCCATCAGATCTCTAGCCACCCTGAGTCCTGCAGAAGTTGCAGTCTGGGATTTGCTTTGAAGCGCTGCTCCTGAGGCAGCCCAGTCTTCCCAGTGGGTAGGTTTGACGCTCTCCAGCTGGAGCAAGCTTGTTCTGTGCATGAGCCAATAGTCAGCCCTTTGTTCCTGAGAGGAGGGACAGGCTCGTCTGTTTGCCTTGAAATGTGGGGGAGGAGTGGACAAGAACCAGTCATTCATTAATTTTATTCATTCATTTTTTTTCCCAGAGCACCTCCTCCAAACTAGATCCTGAGCTTGGCTCTCAGGGTACAGATATGACTAGTAAAAACACAACTTTATTTTATTGAGCAATTGGTACATGTCAGGTCACATCAGCCTGTGGGACATAGGAACTTCACACTCACAGATGGAGTTCCTCCAGGGTTCACCCCTGTGAGTGGTATAGCTGGGATCTGAATTCGGGCAGGGCAACACTCACAGCATGTTCTTCCATAGTGCTGTGCCATGTTCCAGACCAGGAAGAACGCTCCAGCCTTGGGTGGAATTGCCAGGGTCCACAGACACATCTAACATAGATGGATCTTGCTCTGTGAGGGAAGGGATGCAGAATTCTGAAGGAGCACAGACCTTCAAAATAGCTTTCCTAGGCATAGGACATTCAGGCAGGGTTTGATCAGGTCCCTAAGCTAGTCTAGCAGAGAGATTGGTCCTGGGGGACAAGGTGGCATGTGTGTCCTCAGCAGCTGGGGACAGCAGTGTTGGAGCCTGAAGGATCTCTGGAGCTGCCGTGGGCTCAGTCCTTTGTGTATGGACAGTGCTATCATGGGGCAGTGCTCCTCATGTTTCTGAGTTCTCCTGATTCAACTCATCTGCTTGCATAGTTTTCTTCTGCTTAAATGCTGTTGAATCCCAAATCTATGTCCAGCCTCAGCTCTTCTGAATTCAGCCTGCATTTACTCTTTGTGATTCACTCAATGGATATTTATCGAGCACCTACTTACCATGTGCCTCGCCCTGTTCCAGTGGCTAGAGATACAATAATGAACAAAGGAAACATTTCCACCTACGTGGAGCCACATCCTGAAGGGAGAGAAGATGTTAAACTAGAAATAAGCAAATATTATATTAGACGATAATAATTAGGGCTATTAAGAAAAATTAAGCAGGCAAGGGGGGGTAGAAAATGTGTGTATGTGTGTGGGAGTGTGAGAAAGAGAGACAGGGCTTGTGGTTTTAGAGAGGGTGGCCTGGGAAAGCCTCATTGAGAAGGTGACATTTGAATAAAGACGGGAAGAAAGCAAGGGCGTGAGACTGGATCTCTGGGGGAACAGCATTCCAAGCAGTGGGAACAGCAAGTGCGGATGTCCCAAGGCCTGACAGGTCTGAGGGTAGCGCGGCTCAGAGCACAGGTGGAGGAGGAGGAGGAGGAGGTGAGGCCTGTGTGGCGGATCGCTCAAGGCCTGACAGGTCTGAGGGTAGCGCGGCTCAGAGCACAGGTGGAGGAGGAGGAGGAGGAGGAGGAGGTGAGGCCTGTGTGGCGGATCGCTCGGGCCTTGAGGCCCCTGTGAGGACTTACTCTTACGTGAGACATGAGAGTCCTCATTTGAGTTTTAGGCAGAACAGTACTGTGAACTGACTTGTGTTTTATTTTGTTTTTAAATTGTGGTAAAATACACAAAATATAAAATTTGCCATCTTGATTATTTTTTTAAGGGTAGAGTTCAGTAGTGTAAAGTACATTTATGTTGTGTAGCCAATGTCGAGAGCTTTTTCTATCTTGGAAAAGTAAAACTCCAAACTCATTAAACAACAAATCTTCATCCCTCACTTCCACCCCAGGTCCCTGGCAACCACTGTTGTACTTTGTCTTAGTGAATACGATCATTCTAGATACCTCATATAAATGGAATCATAAAGTATGTCTCTTCTTGTAATCAACTGATTTTACTTATCATAATGTCCTCCAGAGTCATTCATTCAGTTGCATATGACAAAATATCCCTTCTTTTTCAGCCTGAATAATATCTCATTGTATGTATATACCACATTTCGTTTATCCATTCATCTGTGGATAGACATTTGTGTTGCTACACCTTTTCACATTGTGAATAATGCTTCTGTGAACATGGGTGTGCAGAGATGTTTCTTTGAGATCTGGTTTCAATTCTTTCAATACCCAGAAATAGAAATGCTGTATCTTATGGTGATTCTATATTTAACTTTTTGATGAATCACCATACCATTTCTTCAGCAGCCACACCATGTTACAATTCCACCAGCAGTGCACAAGAGTTCTAATTTCTCCACACCCTCACCCACACTTGTTATTTTTCTGTTTTTTGTTTTTTGGGTTTGTTTGTTTGTTTGATCGTAGTCATCCTAATGGGTGTGAGGTGGTATCTCATTATGGTTTTGATTTGCATTTCCCTAATGAATAGTGATATTGAGCATCTTTTCATGTGCTTGTCATCCATTTGTATGTCTGCTTTGGAGAAATGTCTAATCAAGTCCCTTGTCCATTTTTAAATTGAGTTGTTAGTTTTCTGTGGTTGAGTTGTAGGAGTTCTTTATATATTCTGGATATTAGCCCCTTATCCAGGGGCTAATATATGATTTGCAGTTGTTTTCTTCTGTTCCATGGGATATTTGAACTGACTTGTTTTTAACAGAATCTCTCTGGCTGCTGGGTTGGAGATTGACCATAAGGGGGAGAGGGTGGAAGGTGTAGTCAGTTATCTGCTAACCTGGTTCTCTTCCAAAGGAGGAAAATTTGGGATCGCCATGTGCCCCCATCTGTCATCTCCATCCCAGATGGGCCCCTCTTTTGTTATTCTCTGTGGCCTGAGAGGCATTTCCTGACATCCTGCCTGCCCGAAAATTTGGGATCGCCATGTGCCCCCATCTGTCATCTCCATCCCAGATGGGCCCCTCTTTTATTATTCTCTGTGGCCTGAGAGGCATTTCCTGACATCCTGCCTGCCCTTGCCTATTCCCGGCCTCCACCTGCCTGTCTTCTCGCCTCAGCATCCCACCCTCAGGCGCCCGCCCCAGCACCTTCTTCCAGGCAGAATCAAACACTCCCCCTCTCTCCTTCCTGCCGCTGTTGCCCTGGCTCCCACCACGCTGGCTTCCTATCTCCATGGCTGCCTCTTCTGCTAAGTGGGGAACTTCTTCCAGCGTGTGAAAGAGACTTGTCTTCCTCACAGTGTCCTTTATCCAGAATGGGGGGCCCAGAATGTGTTTGATCCAATGAATAAATAGACTGACAAGAAAGAAGAAGAAAGGTATAAGACAAAAGACAAAGGCCAAGGAGACAGCAAAGAGGGAGAGCCAGGCAGTGGGAGAGGTGTCGGGACTCATAGCTGTACTGTGGCTTTGCCCTTTGTGCGACTTTGGGCCATGGCGCCCTGTCTCTTCTGTTTCCAGATCCTCTTTTCCTGGCTTCCTGGTACTGTATTCAGAGTTCCTGGATAAGGCTCAGCTCTGTTGTCTTTCTTTCTTGTTCTTTTTTTTTCCCCATACTTTACATAATAAAGGTTTTCTTTTTTTTTTTTCCCCCTTTTTCTTTTAGAGTCAGAAAACTGAAGAGACTATTAAAGAATTTAGTAAAGAACTCAAAGGAAGTAGCTTGGGGTGGGGGCAGGAGGAGAGGTGCAGGGAAAGGGGCCTTTCATTCTAGGAGGTTTCCCTGTGTGCCCTTGTAAATGGATTTTTGAGTTCAGGGCCTGGGAGACTTGTGAGAAAACAAAGGAGTCGATGAAGCCCCAGAGCTTCTGGGAAAGAGGTCCTTATTTATGCCTGTTGGAACCGATTTGGTCAAGTGTTTGTTTAAAGGAGATGCCACTTGGTAAGCGACGCCTGGCTTACTTGTGTTGTGTTCAGGAATGCTTTGATTGGCCTGCGACGCTGACCCTGCTTACTCAGAGCTGGCCCGAGTGAGTGCCTGGAGCCCAGAGCCATGCTACCACCCCGCAGATCCTCAAGTGTCCAGTCCTGGAGTTCGGGCTGCAGGGCATTGAGTCTGCCAGGCAGACCCAAGCCCACAGCAGCGTGGCTCCCTCCAGCCTCAGTTAGCATTTGTTGTCCTTCTCCTGGTTGGTAACTGTTGGTTGGTTGGTTAGATTGTGGGTTTGACAGAAAGAGGATTAAGGATGCAAATAAATCATGGTGGAAAATGCCTTTCTTGAGGGGTGGTAAACACTCTGAATGCTTCCTTAATGTCTGCCAGATATCTTAGTGCAGTTTTAGGTTGTATCATCCAGTCCCTGAAATGACAGGTTGTGGCCCCATCTTCCAGATGAGAAAACTGAGGCATAAAGCTATTAAGGGTTGAGTCAGGAGGTTCAGGGGATTTGATTCCAATTAAATCCAGCAGTGAGCTCCTCTTTCCATTTTTAGATTGTCAGGACTTTGTCATCATCATCTTTTTTTTTTTTTTTTTTTTTTTAATCCCCTGTGTCTATCTCCATGCCTGGCACATGGTAGGTGTCAGTAAAATGTGAGGCCTGTAATGACGTGTTAAGTTGGATTAAACTGAACTCTGGTGCCTACAGTCTTGTAAGTTATGGGGTTGGACGAGGTTGTGAAAATCACAGATGAGAGTTGATTGGAGCTAGCTGGAGGCACCAGGCATGTCCTTTATGCTCAGTGCATCGGTGGGTTCTGGTCATGTCATGCTGGTCTCATGTGGTCTTAAATGTCACTCCTATTGTCCTTGGGGAGAAAAGCCCTGTTGCCGTGGGGAAAGCATGGAGCTTTGACAGACACACTTGTCCCAGACAGAAAACCCAGTATTCTGTCTAGCGCCCAGCCAGAAGATAAGAACTTGATGGGAAGAGAAACAGGAGATGTCATTTGAAGAGTGTCACTGCAGTTGTAATTTTATAAAGGAGGAAAACAACTCGAAAACTGTCTAAAAGAAGCACGGTAGGGGAGAGATAATAGATTTTTGGAGTTACTTTGCAAAAAGAAATGCTCACACCATCTCCCTTTGTGTGCACTAGGCAACACAATAGGATTCGGAGTGTGGAGGGGAGTCAGCTGAAGGCTTACCTTTCCTTGCAAGTGTTGGATCTGAGTTGGAACAACATCACAGAAATCCGGGGTGCCTGCTTTCCACATGGGCTGCACATCAAGGAGCTGTAAGTACCTCTTTGTTGTCTGTGGTTGTCCCTGTGCTTCTGAGCCAGGCCACGGCTTCGCCAACACCCAGGTGTGGATATGAGATGGATGTTTCCTTCTCTTCTCAGCCATGGCTCAGCAGGGCCGAGGGCAGGGGCCTGTGCCTGTTTGATAGAGCACTGCACATCCTACAGCACTATCCTGCTGTAACAGACAGGTGAGGACACTGAGGCAGGGAGAGATTAATTAGCTTGTCCAAGGGACTCACCACTCAAAAGAGGGGAGTCCAGGACCCAAAACAGGTCTATCTTGACCACAAGCCTGTTTTCTTTCCCATTTAGTGGGCTGTTTCACTGGAAAGCTTCGAGAGGAGATGTGGGGGTGGTTAGAGGACTCCGTGTGGCCAGAGCTCTTGGACGAGTCTCACCTTGTCATGCCTACCTTTCCAGCACCATGCCCTACTGAAGCACATCATTTGGCTTATTTGGGGAGGGCAGTTACTCTAGTCTGTGGGTTCTCAGGACTTTTCAGATCTCTTCGTCTGTTTCTCATTTGCTATCTTAATGTCCCATTCCTCACGCAATGGATGGTAGACAGGAGGAAAAAAATTAAAACCTATTTAATCCACTACTTGTTGGTAGGAAAATGTTGCCTTGGGGAAGAAACTGAAAACCTAGGCTAAAGAGACATTTTCCAATTACTGATGAGTTTTATTCCCTGTATTATTACTGTTCCTGGGCAATTTTGGAGGTCATTTGCAAGGCTGGTTTAGGGGTCATTGTGACCCATCTTTTCAGGGAGGATGAGGCCTGGCACACGGATTTTACAAACTAAGACCTCGAAGAGAGGAGCAACTTCTTTCTTAGGCTGCATCAAGGTGCCAGAATAGGGAGCAGGAGGCCTTGGCCTTTGTTAAGCCCCCAATGGGGGCTTTCAAAAGGTGTCCAGCTACCATCTGACACTTCCTTGCTTGGAACAAAGAAACCACCTACTGCTAAACTGAATTGCAGTGACCTTTTCTCCCTGCATGACAGTGAGAGGGACTTTCTATTTTGGCAGCTATTGGCCAGTATATCTTCATCACACAGACTGTTCTTCTTTAATCTAGAGTGTTAAGAACAAACAGTCCAGCCCCATTTGCAAAGAATCCTCATGTGCCCTGTCTTGGGCCACTGCCTGATGGAGAGACAAAAAGCGCCTTGGTCCCTTCCCCTCTCTGCGGTAGAAAATTCTGTCTGGTCTTTCTCCTTTTCATTTAGGCTAACAAAAAAAAAGGTGGCATCTGTGCTAGGAAGGCAGAAGGGGAGGTGTTGGAGGTGAACTCCACACAGGAGCACCATATTGTTCCTCCCTGTTCATTCTTTTCTTTTATCCTGTTTTTCACTTGTATAATTTGCATACACTGAGATGCACAGATCTGAGCTGTACACTTCAGTGCATTTTGAGAAACGGTGTCTGCCTTTTCTGTGTTGTCACCGGTGGAGCCCCTGGCATATGTAACCTGTAAGCATAGGCACCATGAACTGTTGCTTGTTTTCTAAAGGGACTCTGCACAGCTCTTTTGAGCTAGCGTGTTTCTTTGAGGCATTTAAAATTATTTAAATAAATTGGTTTATGAATATTTATTATGTGAGTCATACAGTGAGACCCACTAAAAAATTAAAGGCTATTTCCTAAAGTATTGGCTTGACTCTGGCCTTGCCTCTCTATTGATTTTCTGCTTTCTTTTTTTTTTTTTTAAATAAAAGATGATCGGTAAGGGGATCTTAACCCTTGACTTGGTGTTGTCAGCACCACGCTCACCCAGTGAGCTAACTGGCCATCCCTATGTAGGGATCCGAACCTGTGGCCTTGGTGTTATCAGCACCACACTCTCCCAAGTGAGCCACGGGCCATCCCTGATTTTCTGCTTTCTAGGGCTTTTCTCATCACCCTTGGGAAGTGGGTGGTGAGGAAGGTGTCCTGCAGGTGGCCCCAGAGGCAGCCACCAACATGGCAGGGCTGCTGGCTGAGGATGGTTGGGGGTGGAGGTATCTGACCTGCACTCCCACACTCTTGGGGCAGCCCACCAGCCACAAGTACAAAGGGCGCAGGGCTGAAACAAGACCTATCTCAAGGCCTTAATTGGACAGGCCTTAATTGCCTCTGCCTAATTTAACACCTGTATTTCTCTGGCTCTCCATCTGGGAGTCAAGATAGGGTTTGAAAGCTCGTGATGACAAACATCTGGTTGGAAACCTGTCCCTCTGGGTGTGTCTTATCTTGTTTTCCCAACTAAGATCCAGCTCGGGCTGGTGTCTGTAATGAAATGAGGAAGGTCTCCTACCGACCACTGCATTTCTCTCCTGAATCATTCCAGCAACCTGGCAAGCAACCGGATTGGCACCCTGGAGTCAGGAGCATTTGATGGTCTGTCACGGTCACTGTTGACTCTTCGCCTGAGCAAAAACAGGATCACCCAGCTTCCTGTGAAAGCATTCAAGTTACCTAGGCTGACCCAACTGTGAGTACAGAAGCCTGCACGTTAATTAAGGTTGGCCAAATTTTATTGAGGCTGGTTTCCCTAAGGACCTCACAGTGAATGTGACCCCTTCCTTACTCCCCCTTGGTAGAGCTCTAAATAAACTACCATTAATGGCCCTACGGCAGCACCTAATAAAAGCAAATTAGGAGCTGGGTCTAGTGCCTGTGGGCTATGCCTCAGATGGCTGAAAAAAGGATCCACAGAGCATACATATGCTTGTCTTCCATGACATTTTCCAAAATGAAATGAAGGATGCTACTGGTTAGCTGATGCTGGCTAATGCTTGGGCTGCATGGGTTCAGTTTCCCATTTATTTAGAGATTTCAGTGTATTTTTAAACGTACCCATGGAATCTGTACCTGGACACGATGGTGTCCGACATTTGTTGAGCAGCTCGAGAGGAAGTTAGAGGAGCCAGAGGTAGTAAGCAAGAGATGTGCCACCGTCTCCACCTCCTAAATCTTATGAGGTAGTTTGTTTGTTTATTTTTAAGGATTTGTGTGTTTAGTTTTTTGATGACCAAGTCCAAGTGCCCTCCTAGAATGGCACAGGGTTTTGGACTCAAGAAAACTTCCATTAACCAGAATCTGATGGACAGATTGAGTTTTTGTTTTTCTGTGTCCTCTTTTTAGTGGTAGAGTGTATTTCGGGAAAATAAGGTGGTATGGGGAATTAAACAGAACAAAACAGTTGTCGAGGGCCGGACTGGCAGGGATGCGCCCCTTTCTCCCGCTGCTTTGCATCACCTCCCTGGGGGGTGAATGCTGTCAATCTGCAGAGAAGGTTTCATTGATGTTGATGAGGTTGCATGTAGGGCAAGGTCATGAGACACTGCAGAAATATTTGGGGAAAACCAAGGGCTTTCTGGTTAGCCATGTGTTCTCCCTTCCATTCCCTCAGGGTTGCTAACGGACAGGGCAAGGTCATGAGACACTGCAGAAATATTTGGGGAAAACCAAGGGCTTTCTGGTTAGCCACGTGTTCTCCCTTCCATTCCCTCAGGGTTGCTAACGGACACAGCCCACCCAGATTCCCGACATCTTTTGGTTAACTGTGGCTTTATCATGCTGGGGCTAGAAGCCAAGTGTGCATTCTTCCTGGGGGGGTTTCTCCCCATCCCACCCTCTCTCCCCCACATGCAGTAACTTCTCTCTACATGTAAAGACCGTATTAACGCCCCCAGTGGAAACCGTTATTGCCATTCGATACCCAGTGGTGAGGTTTTTCCTGTATTGAGGCATCTGGTGTGGATTTCTGTTGCTGAGCTAAGAGACGCCTCACCTAAAACATCCACATCCTGAGTCATACCTGTGTCCTGACTGCAGAGTCCCGGATGACACCTGTGCTGCCTGGGGAGGAAGCATGAGCGCATGCGTTCCGGGGCACCGTGGCACTGTGGCCTGGTCGGAGCTGGCAGCAGGGGACAAGCTGTGGCTGGAAGCAGCGTAGTGCCTGAGGGGTCGTAGGTAGAGGGTGCACGTGGGCCGCTCTGACCCTGCTGGCTTCATCTCTTAGGGACCTCAATCGCAATCGGATTCGGCTGATCGAGGGCCTCACATTCCAGGGGCTCGACAGTTTGGAGGTGCTGAAGCTTCAGCGAAACAACATCAGCAAGCTGACAGATGGGGCCTTCTGGGGGCTGTCCAAGATGCACGTGCTGTAAGTGTGGCCTCTGATGGTGCCGTGCTTGTGTGTGCTTGTGTGTGTGCTGGGCGTGGAGTGGGCCTGCCTTGCCCTTTAGGGCTTCAGCTGGGCCCAACTTGTTGTTTTGGGGGGGCTGGGTCAAATTCGAGATGTTTTCCTAGCAGATTAGGAAAATCTCTTGGGGGAAGTTTTAGTGGATTAGGTCAGGTGAGTTGGTTGATGGAGATGGAGAAGGAGCCATTTTGCTGCCCCCCACATCCACTGTCCCCACCCCCTCAGTGAGCAGGACCGACTCCCTCCCCACGTCCTCTCCACTCCCACATGCCACAGGAAGTTCCTTCTCTCCCCATTTTGGGTTTGACAGTCTTTCTTGATGTACAGGTGGGCCAAAAACGTAGTTTCATCCTAGAAGACTTCATCCTGTCTTGTGAGCTAATCAAAGCACTTGGTGCAGATGTTCAGCTTTCATCAAGGGAGCATTCTCTTCAGCCAGATGTGTGCAATAATAGACGTGCTTGCCTGCCAGTGTACAGCAAACAGCCACAAAAAGGCATATAGAAAAGGCAGTTACTGATGTTTTATTTTTAAACATTTAAATTTGTTTATTTTTAATTAAAAGTAATGCATCTGCATAGTTAAATAAAATCAGAGGGTGAAGAAAAGCAGTTGCTGCCCACCCCCTCACCCCCATACCCTTCACCCCCTCACCCCCTCATTCCCTCTTTATCCCAGTTTTTCTCCCAAGAGGCAATCACTTCTAAGTATCTCTTTTTGGTTTTTCTGTTTTTAGTTTTGCTGGTGGTTACTTCTTTTTTTGTTTGGGTTTTTGTTTAATTTTTTTTGTTTGTTTTTTTGTTTTGTTTTTCGTATTTTGTTTGCAGGTGGTTACTTCTAAGTTAATACACTTACGCCACAATCTTTACTTGTCAAGTTGAGATTTCCTCCTTTAAAGTCAATGACTTGTCTTGCTCACAACAGCCCCTTCTGCCTTCCAGTCTATAAAAATTATATGATAACTTTTAGATCCTTAGTGGTTGTCTTTGTAACTGAACCCAAAGTCAGAACCCTAGGTCGGGGTCCATCAACGTGCTGTGCTATGTGCACGAGACACAGCTCTTGGTGACCATGCCTGCCACATGCTACACTTCCTTCTACGAGGACAGAAGCCTGCTGCTGGGCTTCCTGCTCTCCTTCTGCACTTTGGACTAGCTGGATCTCTGCTTTTAATATTCAAGAACGCTTTTACTAGACATCCTTAAAACTGTCATTCTGGACTCTGAAATGTAGGTGGTCGTATGCTGGGTGGGCTGAGATTAAGAGAATTTTCAGAAGGAAATGGAGTTAGCACTGACCATTTGGTATTTATGTTCAACAAATTTATACAGATAGGGGGTGATAAGTTGCCTTTGAGATTATTTATTAATTGCATGCTTTTTGAGCAGTAGCAGAAAGTAAGACGGAGAAAAGCAAAAATTCGTTGCTGAAAGCCCTTGTAATATTGAACACAGAGCAAAATTTTAATTAGTAACTTTTACTAAAGAGGCCAATTGTCTGGAATAGAGCTATCCTTGGCTAGGATGTGCCATATCACAATGCAGGATAATAGCATACTGACTTAATGAACTTGTTGAGAGCTTAAGCCCTCAGCACTGCTAAAATCCTGACGTGTATTCTTTATTTCCTTTTCATAAAGGTCCTATGAAGTCCAGTCTTGGATCTCCATTTTGCAGATGTTTAGGTTCATTCATTCAGTCTCAGGGCACAGTGGTCTGGAGCCCAGACTTTGCTAGCCAGACCTGGGTTTGAATTAATTCTGGCCCCTTCACCACTTGCTAACCTGGAATTGTGAGCAGGTTACCTGGCTCCTCTCCGCTGCAGCTCTCCCATCTGTAAGGTGGGGATGAGAGCTTCCTCCTCTTCTCTCTTCTTTCTGTTCCTTTAATGAGCTTTGCCTTAGTTCGGAATTCCTCTGCCCATTTGTTTGCCTGGTTCACTTTTACTCAGCTAAAAAAGTCACTTCTAGGAAGCCTCCCTTTGCCCTCTGAGCTTTCTAAGTCTTCTTTAGTACTTACCACCATCTGTTTTGTCTGCTGCCCTCACCATAACCAATCCTGCCAATGCCTTGAGCTTAGACTTCCCAGTCTAGAACTGTGAGAAAAAATATTTCTATTGTTTATAAATTACCTAGTATCAGGTATTCTGTTAAAGCAGCATGTCTTCTCCCAGTCCCTTCTCACACACATGTGTGCGTGCACACACACACACACACACACAGAGTATGCTCCTCCATTCTCTCTTGCAGTGTTATGTCCTCAGTGCCGACCACAGTGTCTGATACAGAGTGACTGCTTATTTGCTCTCTGGTCCACGAATGAATGACTGTTCCCTCTTCATCCTGCTGTGGCTGTCATTGCAGGCACCTGGAGTACAACAGCCTGGTAGAAGTGAACAGTGGCTCACTGTACGGCCTCACGGCCCTGCACCAGCTCTACCTCAGCAACAATTCCATCTCTCGGATTCACCGCGACGGCTGGAGCTTCTGCCAGAAGTTGCATGAGTTGTAAGTGTCCTCAGCTTTGGTCTGTGACAGTGTTTTGAGACACTGCCCGAAGGTGAATTCTCTAGAGCCCACAAAACTCTGGGCCTGGCTTATTCTACAGCACAGCGGACTTGGTGAGAGCTCAGGTGGGCAGGGAGCTCAGAGGCAAGCCAGCAGCCCTGTTCTGGAGAGAGGACAGATCACCAAACCAGCCAGGCCCAGAGCAGCACCCTCAGTGATTTGAGCCTGAGTCCCTTCCTGATCTCTCTGCTTCCCTCTGCTTTGGGAGTAGCAGGGGCTGCAGGGAGCCTCTGCCCCGCAAAGCCGCCCTGGGTTTGGAGAAAGTTCCTGGGGTAGAGGGCTCTGTTAAAAAAGGGCAGCCTAGAGAAGTGTTCTCACTGCAGCTGTTTTGAAAGTGACTGTATGTTAATGGCCACACCAAGTAGCATGCACTGCTATAGTGAAAGGGTTTGTTTGGGCTCAAACACAGGAAGGCAAATTAGGACAGTGAAATGGAGAGGTGGCACACACTGACAGTGGAAGCATGGGCATATCCTGAGTTTCCACCTCCCTTCTCAGGTTGCCCAGGCACTTGGTACCCTCCCTTTCCCCTTTCTGCATTCCAGCAGCCTGGTCTGAGGCCCCCGTGCAGTCATGAGTGTATGCTTACACCCCATTCTGAGATGCATGGCCCCTCCTTCCTTTTGGAGATTCCCACACGGGGTCCCCAGGTTGGGCCTAGAACTCCTGAGCTCCTGCCTGAGGTTCCGAGATCAACAGTGACAGATTCTCCTATGACGGGGAGGATGTGGTGCTGGACATCCCCTCACGTCAGGGTGTGGTCACTGGCAACGCTGCTTTCATTGTCAGGGACTCAGCATTCACATGCCTTTGTTTCTGTCCCACGTCTAGAAGACAGTTTTTCAGGGAGGGGAAAAAAACCAGGTCTTCACCCTCTGTTCTTTCAGTTTAATGTGCTCTCAGTTAGTCCAGTAAGATTTTTTCATTTTTCAGGAGAGTTTAGGTGGGTTTCGTCTTTCTTCTTTTCTTCCTTTTTGTCTAGGCTTGTCTGTAGGAAAATATCTGCCCACTGAAGTGAACAATTGTTGGGGTGCAAAGCCCTGGTCTGTGTATCTCACCAGACAAACTCAAGGACACGTTTGAACTCAGTGTCGATTTTTGCAGCTGGGGTTTAATCTAGTCTTCTGTGGTTCTCTCTCTCTCTCTCTCTCTCTCATGCACACAGCCCACACTGACCTGCAATTTATATTTCAGTGAACCCATCATTGTCTTCAAAAAAGCAATAGTTCTGCCTCTTTCCTTGTGCTAACCTTGAACTTTGTGAGAGTGTCTGTGTGTATGCAAAAGTGAACCCTTTGGGTTTAGCTTCCCGATCCTTCGAGGCACTGCAGTTGCACATGACATGTGGTATTACATGGCTTCTGGCAATCTCCATACTCGGGCCCTGACCTGACCAGGGAACTCCAAGGACCATGGTTTTCTGTTGGCCAGGGCTAGGAGCTGTGGGGAAGCACGAGGGGTCTTCTGAGTCCCTCAAGCCTGAACCAGTCCAGTTCCTAAGATGAGGAGCGGACCTGTGTGGCTCGCCAGAGGGCGTGTGAGCCCCTGGTGTTGAAGCAGCAGGGAGAGGCGTGCTCCCTTCTGAGATGGACCTTTGAGTTCCCTGTTTCCCTCTCTGGCTGGTAGACTTTGTGAAGCTGTCTTGTGTGCCATTTAGAAGGGGCCAGAAAGGCCACAGAAGTGTGCTTTGACCAGTCCTAGCAGTTTGCCCCATATCTAGGTAACGTTGGAGCCAGATTTATGATTGCTTTCTAGCGTTCATTCCCACCCCTCCTTTAAGCTAAATTCTCTAATTGCAGGTGAAGATGTAATTTTGATCTCCTGCCAGGTGACTGACAGGCACCATGACTTATTTCTCCAGGAGGGAAAGCATGTTGCTCCCTGCCACCTTTAAAAACTCATTAATCTTTTCTGAATTTATTTTTCTTCTTCCTGTCCCAGTCCAAATTCCCCATTTTTCAATGATAGATTACAAATATGCTAAGTAAGCGACCCAGGGCTGTGTCAGACGTGCAGGAGTACTGGCAGGAAAGTTTGATTCTGACACTCAGGCAGAGTGTACGAGTTGGGAGCATGTACCCTGTCCTACTTACAGCGGGCAGGTCACGCTCAGGGGTTGATGTGGATGGGGTGAGGAAGCCTGGACAGGGGCCTTCAGTCGCAGCTGAGGCTTGAGGCACTGGTGTGGTGTGGCTGTCTCAGGCAGTGGCTCGTGGCGCCCTCTGCTGACCCATGTGGGGAGGCTAACGGGGCTTTCTTGCTTAATGTCAGAACCCACTGGGGTCCTCCTGTCCGGAGTCCCAGGCCTGCCATGAGAGGTCCTTGTAGTCTGAAGCAGGACCAGCCTTGGACACCAGCATGAAGGGTTGGAGCTCTGAGGGTTCTTGTGTTGCATGACCTTGTGTAGTCCTCATAAATTAACAGACATCCTGGTCTCTGTAACCTGCATGACCTCTATTCTAGGAGTCAGACTAGATGGATGCTGGGCTCCACTGGGTTTTCCTGTGAGCACGGAAAAAGGGGGTGTCCCTTCCCACTGAGACTAGCCAGCTGTGGCTCGGTGCTCAGGAGAAGAGAGGGGAGGACAACCATGTGTGGATTGCTGTGACCTTTGCCTCCCCCTCCCCTTCCTCAGGATTCTGTCCTTCAACAACCTCACGCGGCTGGACGAGGAGAGCCTGGCCGAGCTGAGCAGCTTGAGCGTCCTGCGCCTCAGCCACAATTCCATCAGCCACATCGCGGAAGGCGCCTTCAAGGGACTCAAGAACCTGCGAGTCCTGTACGTCTTTCATGCTGGGTTGACAGAATGATGGGGTCCCCAGTTGGGAGTGCAGAATAGAATAAACTAGCTACGTAGCTGAATTCCATTCTCATTGGCTTCGAGGCAGAGTTGGATTGAAAGCTGGCCTGTTATGTGTGCAGTCTCCGACTTGTATATAATCAACTAAAAAAGAACTGGTTGAGCAGAAAAATCCCATTCCTTCAGGGCAGTGCCTATAGAGGGATGACAGCTCTTTAAAAAGTGTTGTTATCAAGCAGTAATTCCTGCATTGCACTGGGCAGGATGCTGGGGTCCTCCTGTTAGGAAAAGCTTCCCCATGGTGAGTGCCTGGAGCAGCTTCCAGGAGAGCAACCATGGGGTCAGTCTTTTGAGTGTTGAGTCTTCCAGTTATGACATCCATTTTTTTTAGTCCTGAATACTTTTTCTGCAAGCCAAGGGAATGCTGTAGCTCATCTCTAGTCCTAGTATTCAAATTTCTTCAGCACATCCTGCATCCAGGATGCCTCATTTTTAAGAGAGGCACTTAGGGAATCCTGTGTCTGTCTTTGCACATCACTAGGAGGTCATTTAAGAAAGTGGAGGTGATAATGTCATTTCCGTCTACATTCCTTGTTAGGTGGGGTTGCCATTAAGTTGCTACAGGATCTTTTCTAAGACTTTCATAAAACTTTTCTTTTTTTTTTTTTTTTTTTAAAGATGACCAGTAAGGGGATCTTAACCCTTGACTTGGTGTTGTCAGCACCACGCTCTCTCAAGTGAGCCATGGGCCGGCCCTCATAAAATTTCAGTTGTTGGCTTCAGAGAACTTTCAAGCCCGAAAAGAGGGGCACATGGTTTTCAACAGTGGTCGTGGGTTCTGAGGCCTCCTTGTCAGGCATGATCCACAGCAGAGAGAGGGGCCTGTCCCCATGCACAGGGAGGAAGGCCACTGCACCTGCAGCTGGCAGAGTTGGCTTGCACGTTGAGCCAT